>NC_092062.1:5122500-5325000 GCF_039877785.1 Chaetodon trifascialis | reverse complement strand
TTCACAAACAAAATTACAGATAAAAACGGCAATATTCAAATCCTCACACAATTAGTTCAACAGCCCATCAGCATCAGCTAAAAATACAATAAAAATCCAAAACAAAACAAGAACCCTAGCTGAAGAGAAGAAGGTAGATATTCCATATAAATGAAAATCAGTGTTACATGTGAGATGCATAGCATATGCGATGAGTTTTTCTCATCAGAAAGAGGAGTGGATGGTGACAGTGTGGCAGCTAGACAAGACCAGTGCCAAGCAGCAGACCACTGTTCAAGCCCTGTTTGTGGCTCCATAACTATATTTTTAATGAGAGGTTGGGTAATTTTCCAGCCATGTATATGCCAACAAAACTGTGCACTTTAAGCCAAAACATGATCTTTTCCTACCCTAACAACTGGTTTTTGTGTTTAGACCTACACGGACCTTAACCACAGCGTTGTCTCAACATAAAATTGAATAGTAAAGTTTTAACATATCTGTGGTTTGCAGAAATGTACAATGCCTGCATTTATTCTGGTAATTGGGTTGTTAAAATCAAGTGCATGTAGAAATTTTAATACATCTTTCATCAACCATGTGACATGTAGAGTGGCTCAATATTATGTAACCCTTGTCAGAGAAATTCAAAGTACTCTGTGCTTAAAATCATTCCAAAACCAAAAGGAACTCCCATCATACTTTTCAGTGGCTTTCCTCTTTCCTACAGTCCAGCCAACCTGACCAACCAGGTGATGGCTGAGCGTACAAGACAGTACAAGTGAAGGAGGCATGACATTCTATTTAGTCCATCCATCCATCCATCCATTTTCTATACCGCATTTCGGGGTTGCAGGGGGGCTGGAGCCTATCCCAGCCGTCAGCGGGCGAGAGGCGGGGTACACCCTGGACCGGTCGCCAGCTGATCGCAGGGCACAAACAAACAACCACTCACACTCACACCTAGGGGCAATTTTAGAGTCACCAATTAACCTAATGAGCATGTTTTTGGTCTGTGGGAGGAAGCCGGAGTACCCAGAGAGAACCCACGCATGTACGGGAAGAACATGCAAACTTCACACAGAAAGGCCCGACCGAATCGAACCGGCAACCTTGTTGCTGTGAGGCACGCGCACTACCTGCTGCACCATCGTTCTATTTAGTCATTTAATAAAAAATAAAGAAATTAATTGATTAATTAATTAATCAATTAATTTATTTATTTTCAGTTTCAAAGTATGAAACTAAAAGCAAACACCATTGTGATTACTTAGCAATAATGTTTTTTTGGTTTTTTTTTTGGTTTAGTTTGACTTAAACCAAAACCAACAATATAATATGGCATTTGAACACAATCCAGACAGCAATTAGCCTCTTGTATGTTTCTTCCAAAACATACTGGGGGACAAAGTAGTATCATCTGAACATTCTGTGGAGGAACAATTTAACCTTGACCATCATTTTAATGATGCAAATGATGTCTATGAGTATTGTACAGAGACTGTAAAACCTCCCAGTCACCAGCAGAGCTTTGACTCCCTTTAAATCACTTGTCACTTGATCCTTTTCAAGCAATTAAGAAATATTTTTTCTCATAATTATAAAGCTCTCACAATTTGTCACAGTGGGATTAGAAATAGGCTATAAACTGTAGCCTTATGCTAATACCTCTATACTTCTTTGACAGAAGATGGTCAATGTGATGTCAGACTGAATTAAAAAGCACTGAAATCCTCCTCTGTCTCTGTTGCAATCTTGCCCTTGTCCAGCAGCATTCTTCTTGCCAGTTCTTATATACAAAGACTTGAAAGAGCAGCATTATAGAAAGAATCCTCCTCAATTTGTGTTGAGCCACAAATGAACAAAAGCCATTAATCAGAGTCAAAGTTTCCTGGAAGATTAAACTGTCGTTGGGGACACTCCTGCATCCCCACTCTTCACAGCCTCGCCATTATAAAACATTTATTTGCAGAGATACTGCACAAGCGCAAGTGTATAAAAATAATTACAGGGAGGGAGCAGTAGCAGTGAAGAGTGCAGGCCCTCACAGAGGACTTTTCCAATTAATTGACTTTAATGCACCATAATGTGGTGTCTTCCTCTCCCACCCTTCATAATGGCTGCCACCTGACTGCTGTACAGTCAATTAAAACATAATACAAATTGACTTAAGCAGTCAGCACTCAGTGATTAGGTTTCCTCAAGACAATTACATTTCAGAAAGAATGCAGAGAAAGGTAATTCATTCATTTTTTTTCTTCATTTCTTGCCGTCACATTAATTTTGTCATATTTAATGGCGTGTGGCTTGTTCCGACGAAAAACGTACAGATGTTGATAATCATCTAGGTGTCTTGGATGCTGTACGTATGTGCACCAGGGAGGCTACTCTGTGTCGTGCAAATGTGTTTGTTGGAGTTTTGGCTGCATTATCTGTTTGGCAGTGATTGAGTGCGGCAGTAAAAAGGCATTGAGAAAGACACAGGGATGTGGGATGATTGCCGGGTGGCTTCGCAGAAAGCCGAGGTAATTTCCCTCGCCGCCAACCCAACTCTGTCGTTTGTCAGCCACCACTTGTGCCGCTGGCAGCTATTGTGCCAACAGCAGTCAATCATGCAGCTTATGAATCTGAGCCACAGTCAATCGCCCTGCTTATGAATCCGAACAGCAGTCACCCGCTCAGTGTAGGAATCCATTGACACATCTGGTGGTTCCAGCTGGTCACATGAATACCTAGCGACAGGACATCCTGGAGGCAGGCGGAGATTAATCACAACAAATACCTCCGAGAAGAAAGACGGATCTGGAAATAAGGGATGGAAAAAACATCCACATTTGCAACTACAGAATCAAAATATTAACATGCCTTATCTTATATTATGACAGAATTAAGTTGCTGACCAAGCTTTTATCCCTTGTACTTATACAGTACATTGAACTCTGTGAAGTTCTGGTTACAAAAATGCAAGTTAAATCAAATTTAATCATCACATAACTTAAACATTTTAAATATGAGAATTCTTTTGTTTGAAACAAGCACACATGGCCAGCAGGTCAGGGAATGATTTTACTTGGTAAGATTTCTGGAAAAACATTATGATGTCCAGCTACCACAATCTTGAATCGTTACAGCTTGACATATGTTTTAAAGCCCACTGGAGATCCTGTAACAAACATGTCCCTTGCATCTAGCTGTAAAACTGTTAATTAAGTCAAGGCAAGGGACAGTGAATTAAAGCAAAAAGCCTTGCATAGTCAGTACTATATAATCCAATCGATACTCAAAACAAGTCTGACTCGATTTGAACGTAAATTAATGATCTCACTTTGAAATACAGTCAGTAGAGCAATCTATTATACCAGAAAGGTGTTGAATTATTGTGTTGTCATTAGTATTGTGTGTATGGATGTCAGATGCTTAGTGTTATTTATTTATTCATTTTTTTCATTGATGTGTTGTAAGTAGACGATGTGGAGCCCAGGATAAGCTAAATAAATGAAACTAAGCAAGGTACAATTTCAGTACTGCCTGAACTAACCCAATGCTCCACATGGGACTTTTTGTGAATTCTTTAGTCAGTTAAGTGGACTGAATGCATATTTCCATTTGAGTTGTAGTCTTATTTCAAAAACATTAGTCATGTGTTTAATTGTGGCCTACTTATTCTGTCATACAATACACAAGGCAGTAAATCATCAGTCAAAACTGTGTTTAAAATATGTATTGCATTAATTGAAAATTACAGATTTTTTTAATAACATTATACATCTATCATCTTATCAGTTGCTTCAAGTAAAAACATTAAAGTTTAAAATGAATGATACGACAAGCAGATTCGTTGAGAATTCTGTGTACATCATTGATGACTGTTAAGTTGCAGACATTTGTTCAGTGTTGCAAATGGGTGTTGTGCTCATTAGGCGCTTACTACAATGACTGAAACTATCGGCCAATTAGTACTTTGCTAGAAGGTGAAGAAAAGATATGTCATCTTCCTTCATAGCTCGCTAGCCGCTCAGCTACATCCACGAGTCAGAAAAGCTGTATGAGTTGTTACAAGTGGACATCACAACTCTTAAATTAATATTTTTCTTTCTTTGTCATGAGATCCCTTTGTCGCTATTAGTAACTACCACTATTAGTAACTATATCGCTATATAAGTAAAAGTTACACAACACG
The DNA here is from genome assembly GCF_039877785.1 of Chaetodon trifascialis. Taxonomy (NCBI): domain Eukaryota; kingdom Metazoa; phylum Chordata; class Actinopteri; order Chaetodontiformes; family Chaetodontidae; genus Chaetodon; species Chaetodon trifascialis. Next base: position 5,320,841 of record NC_092062.1, on the reverse strand, counting down.
TCAGTTCAATCACACTGTCAAGCGAATAAGTACCAGACACAAAGAAAAAACACACTTACCTGCAGTAAGGAAACAATTTGATTTAGTGGATGGATGTACACCCTTCCTGTGTGCAGGATACCTCTTGTGCATCTCGTAGCACTGCAGTTGTTGAGTGAGGTTAATGATGTAGAAATTGGGGTGATGAGATGGAGACTGGTGCCTTCCCTGGCCTGGGAAAACTCGCCTCCACAACCTGTTAGCTCTGTCTCTGCCTCCTCTCCCGCAGCCTGCCTTTGGAGGATAACAGTGGTCTGGTTGGCTTCCTGCTGCAGTGGTTGGAGGTTAAATGGATTCCACCCTGCCACTCTCTTATCATAACTGTCTGCCATTCTGTCAGAGCAGACCGCAAATGCAATTCCCTAACCTTGGGGTAGACCGACCAAGGCATCTGTTACACTTAATAAAGTGCTGACCTAAATTTAACTCTACACTCTGCTACTTATGTGGTCCAGGGAGACCAGGGACCAGGGAGAGGGTCTTTCTTTTGTTTATGTGTGCTTGTGCTTCAAGTGGTGTAAGTGATGTAAATGTATCTAAAAGGACATCAATTTGTAATAAATGTGGTTTCATCTGTACTTCGTGTAGCAGTGTCACACAGATGCTGAGTTAAAGGCAAACACAAAGTGTAGTTATATTATTTTTCTAGTTTGACAATTCTGTTAGAGCTGATCCACCCGAACCCACTGGCCTTTCCAGCGTTAATGACTGAGACAGACTCAGTTTTATCTTTCAGAATGTGTTTTTTTCAAAACAAACAAAAAGAAAGATGTGCCAGTAGGGTGCAATTATTCCACTTGTTCCGGTGAAATCTGGTATTTTTCTACAAATGAGAGCCACTGCCTCGAAACAAAACAGACTAATGCAAGTCTGTGTTCAACACTAGAAAATCATACAAATAAGATGTTTTGTGTTGGGAACAGGTTTAAGTGTCTGAACCAGCCCTGCTGGTTCACCTCACAGATTTGATTGTAACTTTGCTGACCTTTCTTGTAACGCTGCAGCACATCAACATGTTCCTCTAAAATAAATGAACATGTACTGAATAGACTGGCACAAAATTGAATAAAACGTTCATGGTTCGGTTCCCAGATGATGCATCTTAATAACTGACAAGTTCTCCAAACTAAATCACAAAATACATAGTTACTTATTGCTTTTTAAAATTACCCTTGTTAGCATTTTCTGATCTGACGTCCAATCAACAGTGCCTTCCAAAACTGTTGCAAAAATGATTGGCATTACGATTTCCTCATCTAGTGTATCACCCCTTGATATTTGATTAGGTTAAGACAAAAAAAAGAGAAGAAATAAACACAGCTTGCTTGGGTTAGCAGGGTTAGGCAAAGCTCATGTTTTGGTTTTAATAAGTGTAAGTTTAAGTGGAATTCCATTGATTTTCAACATTAGCATATGTTTACAGGTGTTACTGCATATGTGAAAAAAGTCACAGAAAGACCCAAGTGTGTCCAGAGGGAGCTGTGTGAAGTCTAATAAACGTGATGTCACTTCAGTCAGCGTCAGTTGGAGCTGAAGACTACAAGTTGGAAAATCCAGACAAATCTGGAGGTGTCGAGATAGAAAGAAGTGATCTTGCCACACTTTTGTTGCTGCTCCTTTACTGATGAAACCACTACTAGCATAACACACCCACCAACTGAATTGCTGGATATTGAGTTGCATTGTGGGTAATGCAGGTGCCAGGTTTTGAGATGAAGAAGACTGTGTAAGAAATAAGCTCATATTGCTGGTTGTGTCCTTAAAAAAACAACAACAACAGAGAACTGCATTTCATGAGACATCTGACAAATCTACATTTGTCCCACAACTATTGGACAGATTCCATAACCTTGGTACCTTCACTTTGAGACATACAAACATGATTAATTGTAATAATTATGTCTGTGGTTTCAAAATACAGACTAAATGACTTTTGAAGGTGGATTGTTTTTTTCTTTTTTGTGATTGAGAGAAAGACAATAAGCGTATGGTCCATGGTGTGCATTCAGCCCCATTTTTGGGTATGTAATTGCTGAAATGACATAACCAGAGGTGCTTTGCTAACATTTGCCATCTTTTTTAAGCATTTACCCTTCATGTGCTCTTGACTGCAAAGACAGGAGAAAGTGCAGAGAAACCTGCAGAGGAGAAAGAGCAGGGGCAAAGAGCTCCCACTCTCCTGTGTAGATTTACTGATCTGTCACGACTTTATGTGGTTGAAATGGAAAAGAGAATTGGGCCATGTTTACAGCACCATAAACCTTTCTTTTAAACCCAAGGACTTGGCCACCCTGAAACTGTTGCGCAGCACCCATAAAACTGAGGCTAACGCCGTCTTTTAAATCTGATGAAACATTTATCGATTCTTTTTAGATCTTGTTTTATTTGCTCCTCCTCTCCACCTCTGGGTTAATAGAAACGAATCAAAGGACAGCACAGATACTGAGGATGTTGAAGGTTTGCATGCTAACAGCATGGAAGACAGACAAAAAATAAACAGAAGATGCTGCTGGGAAGAAAGAAAGCTCAGTTTGATGGCTTTAATGTGATAAGTTGAAGTTTATTTTTTATACTTATAATGTATTTGAAACATTTAAAAGATAACCCTACTATTCCTTTACTTTTTTTTTTTTTCTTATCAAAAAAAACCCCATGACAAGAACAAAAGCCATAATGTGTTATTCTGGCTTTTACTGTTAACATCCAGAACAACTACTCTAGATGTAAATCTTTAAAAATGTGCCATGTAGCTTTTTTTAATTTATTTGTTTAAAAAATGAATTATGCATTTGCTGGGGACTATTTTCAGCAGTGGATTAATACACATGTGGTGCTCCGGTGAGTATATCAAACAGCAGGACAGTGTATGTGGGACTGTCAGAATAAACTCTAGGTAGCCATGTCCCCATCTAACTGTCAAGTGAATATGAAGTAACCTTTTCAAATGTCGCAAAAAAAGAAAAAGAAAAGAAAATGCGAATTAGGTCCATTTCTGTCCACTGGTGTTCGCAAAGTGTAGTCTTGTCAGAAGGTGGTGGTGAAGGCTACATTACACCTGACTGTAATAAACAGAGTAGTAGCTGTTTGCCAACCATCAATGTATATCAAAGAAGAGGAAGAAGCAGAAGCAGAAGAAACAGAACCAGTCACCTTGGCCATCTATGGGGAAAAATGGAGTCAGGTCTCCAGACAACAGGAACAGCTTCATATTTTTTTTGTCTCCAACTGAAACCTCTGATCAGTCATGTGAGTAAAATGTTCTGTATGTTCTGTATTCACACAAATATGCATATACATTCTTTTTGTCAGTTCTTTTAAGGGTGAGGAGCTCCAAATTGTCTTGAGACATTATGTCCCCTGAACTTCCTAATACACCTTGTGCCAGTAACATGTTTATCTTTCACGTCATATCATACATCCATCTTTTTTATTTTTGAGCTCGGGTACCCCTTTTGGCATTTGCCAAGATGGCTGATCCGTCACTGATGTCCACACATGTTTGGATATGCGCACTATATTTAAACCTGCATTCATTTTGTTTTTTGGCCACTTATGGCCTGAGGAGTCAAGCTGTAAACACTACACTGACATTTTATCATCTTACTCCAGCAGATATGAGGCAATATTGGCATTCATTTGGAGTCATGTCTGTGTCCACATGATGAATGTCCAGTCTACACTCTCTTTTTAGCTCTGTTTTAGTTCTCTTTATGTGCTAAATGCTCCACTATGCTCACCAGCTAGTTGCTAACTAAGTGTTAGTTAGCTGTTTGATGCTGGACAATAGGTTTTTAGAGCCTTTTCACCAAAACAGCTGCTTGACATGGCTGAACACGATGCTGATGAAAGCTGTGACACTAAATGAAAACAGTGACATTGTGGGCTGGACAATGAAAACGATGAGTTAAAAGACACTAAAACGCTCCACAGAACTGAAGAAAACTGGGTGTTAATTTTCTGCGGATTTGTGACCCCTTTCAAATTACATGTTGTAATGTGATCCCTTGTGAATATTTAAACAGTGATTATAGCTGCATTAATTAAATGAAGTGTGCATATTACACTTTGCACAGAAAATGTGCTCACAACCTAAACTTCTTATCTTAATGTTAGACACTATGCTTATATATGTGTATATGCAAATAATGGTACATGGACAGTTACGCATGCCCACTGCTAATACGTCTGGATGGGATATGCAGAGCTGAGTCAAAATAATGAAGCCAAAGGCGTGGTGTGTGTGTAATAGACAACAATGGAGCTCTGTTGCACAGATAAATAAAATATACCAGACTTTTAACACATTGATCATTTTATTGTTGACACTGGCATTCTAATTTGATTTTGTTGACTGTAAGAAAATATAAATGTCTGATGCCATTGGTCAGTGGTACTGTGTGATTATCATATCATTTCCCCCTCAGTTTGTGTTATCAAGAGCACTATTGCAACTCTCTCACTCTCTGCCTCCTCTCATAGGTTTTACAAGCACTGCAGGCTGTATCTAATTAATTTCCTCTCATTCTGTCTGAATAGAAGACAAGACAAAATAGAGTTGTCTGAGGAGGTTTGTTATGAGAAAGAGAGAGGCAGGATTGGGCTGTTAATTTCAAGAATTTCAGAATTAGGTTTACTGCTTCAGACAATTTACATCCCCAGGTCTTTTTACCCTCATTCTCATTTTAGCATAACATCTTCAGCAACATATATTTCATGTTGCAGACACTAATAGCAGAGATGTGGATGGAGTCCCTACAGTGAGCTGATAGGTGACTGTTGTTTTCTTCTAATAGCCTGCTTGATTCAATTTCAAAAAGTTGAGCCACTTTATGGGTGAGTGTTACTTAGATTGTATATTGTATATTCTATATCATTAAGTTCGGTATAAATCATTCTCTTGAATTATACAACGATGTAATTATTTACTTCTGGCTGTTCTGCATCACTAGGGAATAAAACAAGCTCCCCATTTCACCTTTTGTTTCGCCTTTCCATTTTCAGTAGGCTACCATCCAACAATGAATATTCAGTTCTTCATTAGACTGATGGCCTCTTTCATTACGTCTGAGTCATGTCATTTAGATTAGACCTCAAGCACCTCAGAGATGTCTGCAATGCTTGACTTCCTTATTTGTTGATGCCCTCAAAAAGGATCTAAGAGAGGGGGTGTAAAGCCGCCTGTCTATTCATCTGTCATCACATGCAATATCTCACATGCTACTTACAGGATTTTGACCAAACTTTAGGGAATTATGTGCATCATCGTCTTATTCCAGCAGTTTCAGAACAATGATTGGTGCATGAGGGGAGTGACAACATTTGTGTATCTTGTCTCTGAGTCATGTACAATATCTTACAAACACTTATGAGCTTTTCATGAAACAAGAGGGAGTGATGTGTCTCTTCCTTGCACTTCAGCAAAATGGCCATTGATTTGCCACACTGATTTGTTGGTGGCAATAACATGGTAAAAAATGAAGTAATGTGCCAGCATAAAATCAGAGAAGAAGACTGCCAGCTAATGTAGCCTGTAGGGGCATTAAGGAAAACTGGATAGCATGTTGCAAGATAGTGTCCCATTTATTCCTTGCAAACTGGGTAAAAAAGTTTTTCATCCTTCCTTGTTTTGGGAGCCCTGTGCATTAGAGTTCTTATGCCTCCTGGCCATCCGACTTCCTGTTGGCTCCCTACACACATGAATGGGATAAAATGATTTAATGATGCGGGTCTTGTAGTCTTTCTGTGTTTTATTGGAAATGTGAACACAAAGGCCAATCAGGAATCAGGCTGAAAGATTTTTGCCTGCTGGTCAATTCTGTCTCTTTGATCCCATTGAGAGCAGTGTCAGTGCTGTTGTTCTCACCTGAAGTAGTGCCAGAGATCACATCAACTGACAGTGATAGATACTGATAGCACCGTTGGCCACAACCTTTTCCTTTAAGTGTAAGTCTCTTTGCTTGGGTCTTTGTGTGAATGCAGTGTTGATTCGTCTCTGCATGCCTCATCCATATTTTCACGATGCTGGTCTTGCAGCAGAAGCTTTTTTTTTTTTTTTTTTGTTAATGGCATCGATTGTTAATGTTCACCCATTTAACTTTTCTTAATGCTATTTTGGTCTAAAATATTGTGTTTGTGTGTGTTCTGCTTTCCCAGGCAATGTCATGAAGTTGATTTATGATAATTAAGGTCCCATGAACACACAATCCAACTACAAGTGTTTGGAATCAATTAATGATTCCAGCTATTGCTGAGGCCATGCCAAGGCGTAAGGCATGGTGCACCATGGGCATGTTAGACACTTGAATGATGTCACTTGTATGTTTGAGATACTACATTATGTAGATAATGAATGCTGTGGCAAGTCATGAGTACAACACAACAGATATAACAGCACTTCGTATTGAATTATTTATTGTATTTTACAGAAGTCAAAGATGCTTACTGTGATTGCAGGTACAAGGTGCAGTAACAGTGAGGGTTTAATGAGTGTTTGTATATCTTGATCTCAGCATAAGAGAACTGATGGAAATATTGTTTTAGTGGCTGTGATGCACAGGTTAAAGGATTTATTTATTTTCAACACATGATTTAAATGTTTAAGTGGTCTTGTTTTGCAGGACATATTGTCCTGTATTGATTATTTGACTGAGAGAACTGCATCAGTGCTTCAGACAATATGCTTCAGTGATAAGACTTGTGTTATTCTATATTTTCTTACTATCACCAACTTCCTCACCCTGTCTGTGGCGTTCAACCCTAAGCTCATGTGTTCCTCCTGAAGAAGTGAATCTTTAAGACTGTGTTGAATATATAATTAGATTTTTAGACTGGGTAAAATCATTTTATGATTTAAGGAACATGTCACCCAGTGCAACAATGTGACTCATTCATGTGTTTTTTTAATATTTTAACAACAACGGAACTCTATGACACAGATGAATAAAATAATATATCAAATGTTGTTGAGTCTTTTCATGGGATTTGTTGACCATGAAAAACACATAGTATGACTAAATCATGACAGTTTTTATTTTATTACTGTTATTGTTCACTCAAACACTCACTCACTGTGCAAATCTATCAAGCTAACCTTGAGATATTCTACAAGGTAAGGGAACAATCTGACTTGCAGATCACGCTACACGAAATGGTAGGGGATCATAAAGGTGATTAGGGTTTCATCCTCATGGTAGTATGGCTATATGTACCAAGTTTCCCAGCAATCCATTCAACCTTTGTTAAGATAATTTACTAAATATGAAACATTTCAACCTGCTGTTGGTGCTAGAGGTAATGTTAATAAGGGTAACCAAAGTTCATAGGATTACTCCTTGGATGACCATAAACATATGCACCAAATTTTAATTCATATGATAGATGCTGAGTTATTTCAGTCTGTACCAAATTGGAGGACCAATATTGCCATCCCTACAGCCATGTCACTAACATGGCAAAAAATTAAAAGACGTTGGTCAGTTATGGCAGCTCATTTCATGCGTTGGTTTTATTTATTTATGCATTTTAATGGTTTTTGGCATTGCAGCGGCCAGAGAAAATAAACCTTTTTCCAAGTAGACATGGTAGACATGGCAGTAGACAAGTAGACAGCACAGGATACTGATGGCACTGATGATGGCTCCATTCCAATAGAATTGGTTTTCTGAATGGTTGATTGGGACATTATTACACCATGAAAATATCAAGACAGGCACTAAACACAGACAGACGTTAACTTTTATTGAAGGCCTATGTCTGTCTGTCAGTATGAACTAGCAGAACATGAAATAGCTGAACATGAATATGTTAGATTTAAATGTCAGCTATATGCAAAGTCAAACGGTTGTAGCCATCCTAAAAGCACATGGCTCTAAGGATGGCAATGTTGTCTGTTTGTCAGTCAACCGATTTTGTCTGATCTGAAATATCTCAACAACTATTCAATGGATTGCAGTGAAAATTGGTAAAGACATTCATGGTCCCCAGAGGATGAATTTGTTTTTATTAGTAATTAGTGTAGTCATTGTCATTGTCTCGTCCACATCCGTAAGGGGGATGAGTGGAAGACGACGTTTAACACTCATTTAAGTCACTTCGAGTATTTAGTTATGCCAGTCTGCCTGACCAACGCCCCTACAGTTTTTCAGTCTCTTGTGAATGATGTGCTAAGAGATCTTCTGAACACAGTCGTCTTTGTGTATCTAGATGATATACTGATCTTTCTTGCTCCCACAAAGAACACATTGCTCATGTCCGGGATGTGCTACAGAGGCTACGAGACAACTGTTTGTAAAAGCTGAGAATGTGAGTTTATGTGGTGGAGAGGGGACAACTTCGGGCTGACCCTTCGAAGGTGGATGCGGTTAAGGGGTGGCCAGTCCCTGCCACCTGGAAGCAACTGCAGCGTTTTCTCGGGTTTGCCAATTTCTATAGACAATTTATCAGAAATCATAGCCGCATAGCGGCCCCACTCTCTCAACTCACCTCCACTAAGATCAGTTTTGTCTGGTCTCCAGCTGCAGATTCGGCGTTTGAGAAACTCAAATCCATGTTTTCTAATGCCCCTGTTCTCATCCACCCAGATCCCGAGCAGCATTTTGTGTTCTTCCAGCGTGTCCCTGTGGACAACAAGCTCCACCCCTGCGCCTTCTTCTCCCGTCGACTTTCCCCTGTGGAGCGCAATTATGACGTGGGGAACCAGAAGCTGCTGGCGGTGGTTCTGGCTCTGCAGGAGTGGCGACACTGGCTGGAGGGGGCTGCACAACCTTTCATTGTTTGGACCGATCACAAGAACCTGTCCTACAGTATATCCGCATGGCTCGATGGCTGAACTCCCGCCAGGCTTGGTGGGCACTCTTCCTGGGCCGTTTCCACTTTACTCTCACCTACCGCCCCTGGTTCCAGAAACGTGAAGCCGGACGCCCTCTCCCAGCAGTTCACCCTGGAGGGGAGGGAGACCGACAGTGAGACCATCCTCTCTCCCAACTGTGTGGTGGGGGCGGTCTGGTGGCGAGTGGAGCAGGAGGTCCAAGACACCCTCCAAGGCCAGCAGGTGCCGGATGGCTGCCCTCGGGGTGGCTATTCGTTCCTCCGGTGGCTAGATCCTCGGTACTCTCTTGGGGGCACTCATCCCGAATAGCGTGCCACCCGGGAGTCTCCCGCACCCTCACCCTGGTTCAGCAGCGGTTCTGGTGGCTCTCGATGGCTGCGGATGTCTGGACCTTCGTCGCCGCCTGCACCATATGTGCACGGAACAAGTCCTCACACCGACCCCTGGCAAGTCTCCTCCAACCCTTACCTATTGCTCCACTGCCCCTAGTCCCATATTGCTGTGGATTTCGTCACTGACATGATCTGCCCAAAGAAAGTAAATCCTCATAGGGGCACTAGCATGGCTGTAGATCCTTGGCCTTGTTATGGGCCTGTGTATTTCAAAGAAATCCTTGAAAACATCTGCCTTTGCCTTCTTTGTTGTGGATATACCATCCTCTTGGGGTTCTCTTAAACTTAAAAAGAGCTCTCTCTCTGTTTAGAGCAGGCCCTGAGGAAGGCGAATTTAAACCAGAGCAACATATTCTGGACACCACTGGCCATTTAAAACATGTGGTCATGATCCCAAGAGGATAAATGCTCATGTTTCTGATGACACCCAAACCCTTTCTCTGGTGCCATCATCAGCCCAGAATTTCAGTTTGCATACAAGAAAAATGAAACTGGACAAGTCAGAAAAGAAAGAAAGACAAAATCATGTTTTGTTCTACTGTTTTGTTTGATCCAATGTGATGAATATTTCAGCCTCTACATGCTACTAGTTGGGCAAATGCGAACTAAAGTAAAACACCAACTGGTAACTGCTCTCTATTGTGTGTTCTCTTGTCCAGTTTTGAAGCAGTGAAAAAATGTGCCATACAGAAGTTGGCAGTGACAACAAGAAAGCAAATCACAACTCTCTCCTGCCAGAAAAAGGAAGGAAAAAGTGTGGTAACGCTTCACTCCGCTACATACTCAATGTCAACTATTTTAAACTCATACTTCACTTACAGTCCATTTTACAAAGCTTTCAAAAACCATTCCCCCTGCAGTACAGGTGACTTAATGACTTAAAATACATTTATTCATGTGATAACGGGTGGTTGTATATGGGAGATGGTAACCCCTGTGTCTTTCCAAAGATGGTCTCTGGTATTAGATGTGAATGTCTTTGATCTTTCTCTGGTAGTCTGTTGACTCCTGTTCAATGACCTTTGACCTCTTCTCAATGGATGCTATGACCGGTTTTGGTCTGGTGTTCAAAGACAGAGGATGTTTCTGGTGTTTATTCAGTGTCTTGTCCACTTTCTTTAATGTTTCACCGATGTAGGCAGTGTCTACAGCTGTCAGATGCAATGCCATTACTCCAGTCTTCCTCTGAAGACCCTTCCTCTGTGTTCAGAATGCAATGATCTACAGCCTGTAGCAAAATATATCCAGGCATCCAGTATTTATTGCGTCCAGGAGAGACATCTGATCATAAGTGCAGGTCACAAACTTCTCACATCCATGAGGAAAATATTTCTCTGTGGGTTTCTTTAGATGTAAATCTAGCAGAATGAAGCACATTGTAGTCTAATTCAGTACAGTCATAGTTTTTAGATTTTGAAGGGAAATGTAACTTTTCTAGAAACTTTGTTTGTTGTATATGGATTGTAGATATACAAAATTGTGTGTGGTTTCAAATTCGAAAGATGTGGGAGCTGAATGCTTCAATGTCAAAGGAATGCATACTTTATCACATTGAACTCTGCTGTGTTGAAGGTTGGCATCTACATTTTCCTGTTTGAAGTTGGTGTTGTGTATCCTGTTGGTCATTTGTCTGTTGAAATGCCATTCTGTTTTCTGTTCTGTAAATATGTCTGCTGAAATGTTATTGTGGGTTACTGTGTTTTATTAAAATTGTTTCGTGAAATGTCACCACATCTTTCACTAGATTTGTTTTTCTGAAATGTTTTTTTTGGGGGGGGGGGTTGATTTATTCTGTGATATGTTGAATTTTCTGTTTGTTATTGTGCTTTGCAAAATGTCAGCGTTCTAAAATATAGTCGTGAATTTAGACACTTTAAACAACAGAAGTTAAAAATAGATAAAATTATGCTACATCACATATTTGCAACCCTGTCTGACAGAGCAGATGGGAATGACACAGTAAAGGCTTCTTTATAGCAAAGACATATTTGCTCTGATGTTCAACAATAATGTGAGGAAAAATACATTGATCACCCACCAATGGTGGCACCAAATGTCAGTTAAGTGAAGAGGTGGTAAGTGATGCATTATACTTGTGTATAAAACATTATTTTTTTCTGATGGAACAATATTATCTTTCATCTTTGGAAATGATCTAAAGGCATTTAAAGAATTGAAGAAATCACTGCAGAGGAGGCAGATTGAGGACAGTTACATACATTAACAGAGTACAGTATGTATAAAGAATGAATGTTTTTCTAATCTGTTGTTGGATTTGATTTAAGAAAACAAAAGCAAACAACTGCAGAAAACACACACCACCCACCGCAGCAGCAGCAGCAGCAGCAGCAGCAGCAGCAGCAGCAGCAAGGCAAAATGGGAATGGGAATTGTAATCAAGGGAAAGCATGGAAATCAGAGCATATCCATTCCTGGTTTGTGCCATAATGAAATATGACAAATGATTTATGTCTGGCATTATTATACTATGGGAGGTAATTTGTTAGACTGCAAACGCACAGACATCCCCTTTTGTAATTGAATCACACAAAATAATGAATATCCTACTTTGTTTAGTCTGGTTGTTTGTCTTTGTTCTCCATTGTTTTGTTTGCTCCAAGAAATTAATTATGCCATACATTATGCAAGTGCCTTTGATTAAACCTGGGCAATAATTTTACCAGACATTTCACTCAAGAACTTTTTGAGTTGTAAAACTCCAGAGAAATCTTTTTGACTAAAGTCGAGTTCAACCGATATTTTGTTTTGTTTTCCTTTTTTTTTTTTTTTGGATTCACAGTGCTGGTACCTAAATTTCACTGCTGATAACTATTTAGAGTTCTTACCATCATACACTCATCACACTATACCATGTCTACTGTGTAGCCTTATATGCCAATGGAAATGGGTCTATATGAAAAAAGTTCCATTTGCTGATGAAGGTCATTCAAGTAAAAAAATCTTTAAAAAAAAGCTTTTAACTGAGGTTTCAGTTCATCTATCACAGATCAGATCAGATTTAGCCACAGTGAAATTGGACTTTTAAACATATAGCCTCCAGAATGGCCTCAGATCAAATTCAACATTTATGCCATTGGGCATAAAAGTGCTGGGTATTTAGACCCCTTTCTTTGCAACAGATTGTTCATTTCCTCCATCAAAATATGGACTTTTTTTTTTTTTTAAAGGTAACGTTCTAACAGGTGGTTATTGCATTTTTGGTCTACCTTCTACCAAGAACCTTAAGGTAAGCAACAACTTTGATTGAGCCATCCTGTCATATGATATACCACATGTGCCATGACTACATCCCACTGTTGCTCATGGTAACCAATTCAATTAACTGTGATCTGAAGTGAAATAATCTATATTAACTTTCGTTTTAACCCCAGTCCATTGAAATTCTTCTGTCATTCCCACTTCCTACCACAACTACATATCTGGGCTATATTGCTGCCTTTAAAGCAACAGTGAGTTTATACAACGATTAAGGCCCTCTACACATTGGTTGTGAGTAATCCATACAAGCAGTCCACATTATTTTCCATCTTGAGGGTGGAACAGCAAAGGCAAGGTCCGCTCAGTAGCTTTTTGCAAGTTCTTTAAGAGTAGCCCATGGTATTGCTCAGAACCAAAGTGTTGAATGGAACACATAAAAGAAGCCAATAACGGCTCTATATAGTTTATTGGAGGCCAATTACTTAATTCAAACATTTGAAAAGTCTGGTTCATTTTAAATTGTTCAAAACACATTTAAGATCTCACTTTGCACATACAGTGAAGGGAAAATATTACTGTAAGTCAGCACATTGAGCAGCATTCTAAAAACTTTACATGTAGTCGTCACTCTGTAACCAATTTACCAGAATTGGATTAGACAGAGAAAACTCCTCTGTGGATAGTTCGAGATGCTATCAGCATTCAGCTGCTGTACAACATCACTGTGAGCTCTTCTGTGATTACTTTAATGCTATCAAAGCCCTGCTCCTTTTGAACACAGTCTTAATTAGTACGACTTTAATTAAGGACTGATTCATCCAGCACTGACTGACTGTTCAGTGCAGGGACGTCCACTTCCCGTCATGCCTTTAAATTTCATACCAGCAGCGAGAAACCCCTGCAGAGGATGGCTGACTGTATGTTAGGAATGATTATATCCACTGATGATTGGCAGTATGTGTGGCAGCTTTAGCCATTTTTTGGTCATATGACTGTACTTGTGAGTTGGAATTGGCTGTCAAGATTCCAGAAAGGCCTGTGATGGCTGTATCGTGTATCTGCTGGTGAAAAAAAAATCTCATTAAAAATGACATAGAGATTATTAAAGATTTTTTCAACATTCACTGTGATACCAAATATCATTAATTTATGGCCATCTCATTCCCATCAACAGTCAGGATGAACAAACACAGCGGTTTATAAATGCATTGCTGGAGATTATAGAGCAGAACCTTCCCATCGTGTGTCTGAATGTCACTCACTAAATGCGTAGAAAACTGAATATCTTTCTTCACTCCTCACCTCTTTTCAGGGGTGTAATAGGTGCTCAGGGCTTTGTATTGTCTAAACACTGTGGACATGTCTCTATAGTTCATGACAGGACATACAGAGAGAGACATCTCACATTTATAGAATTTAAAGTCTCTTATTGTCACTGTATGAACTTTAGCACAAGCACTTTTAGGAACTCTGGACTTTACCTGTGGTCTGATGGGAGAAAATAAGGGCTAAATTTGGTCCTTATCCTTCTCGGCTTTGGGGGAGCACATTCTAAGGGCCCAAAAGCATCATGGTGGGGTTTGCTGTACTGAATGCTGCTGTTGCTAACACACAAGTCTCAAGGCTGCAACAGCCTTCGTACACTATTCACTCAACATTTTTTTTTTTTTTTTAGAGCTTTCAGTCCCCCTTTCAAGCCTCTTTTGCAACACCCACTTAAACATCACAGTCATACAACACTTAACTGGAAAGAACAATAAAATGACTGTGTTGGCACATGCAAAAATTGCATCAAAAATAATACCTTGTGTTCAGCAAGCAGTAGGGATTGCAATGTCCATCATTTGTTAGTCCACTACCTTGGTCCAGACTGAAATATCTCAGCAGCTGTTGCATGGATTGGCATTGCCACAGTATAATGTATCCTAATGACTGTGGTGAATGTCAGGCTTGTTTTACCAACAATAGCAGGATGACAGATTTGTTTTTTAGGGACATATCTCAGGTGGATTAATCCACCTGAGATATGTATATGGATATGTATATGGATATGTATATGGGAACATCACAATATGACATTGTGATGTTCCCATTAGGATAAATTTTAATTTAATTTTGATAAACTTTGTGCATTCTTGTCTTTTGATTGTGCACCATCATTAGGTCAAAATCTAATTAGTCAAATTAGTCTAATAACTGTCCAGTAACTGTTTATTACCAAATACCAGGAAAAGTAATAACGTTCATCAGTTGCAGCTGACCATTGTGTAGTGTTAATCAGCAAGCATCAGCTAACATGTTAACCACATGAACATCAGGATATAAAGTGTCATGTTGAGTATGTTGGCAAGCTGAAATTCGATTAAGTACACCCTTACAATTTCTCTTCTCCTTGGGCTCCTCAGTTCCAGGTATATTTTGGTTAAAAAGAGCTTTTTAAAGACGTGCTTCAGCTGTAATCAGTTACACTGAACTTGTGACTCCTCCACTTTGGATTAAAGGAGTTGGGGCTTGTGCTGGTAAATGATGTGCATACTCGTGCAATTTAAAAGTAGTCTGAGTGGTTTCTGCCACTGATCTGAATGGTGCATTATTCTACTCAAACAGAACTCAATGCATCCTTCCCAGGCAAAAATGCTGATAATGCGGTTTACAATATTACAAGCATGTAGTGACCAAAAAAGGCAACAGCTTTGTCAACACAGTCTGGCAGCCAGTTGCCAATACCATGCAATATGCATTAATGTGGACGTGAGGCCTATTGACTAACTGCCTAACTGCACAGAATTTTGTGGGATGGAACTGAACACTAATCATAAAACCATAATCTGACATTTTTTTTGTTGTTAGCTGTAAATATAGCACAGGGTAAATATAGCACAGGGAAGGAGAGAGGCCATCATATTTAAGATCTCGGATTAATAAAAATTCCATTATTTTACTTTGTCAAGCAATATCTACCATGACAGTCAGTGTTGTGTTTTCATGACAGGATTATTTTCCCACTGTTGACAGGCAGTAGCCTACATTTCTTAGCCACACTAGCAACAGGACTCTAGGGATGGCAATGTGTCTCTGCTGGTCCACCACTTTGGACCGAATTAAATACCATGGCAACTATTGCAATTCAGTTTGCCGCACACATTCAATATCCACATAGGGCGAATTGTAATGTGATCTCTTTTCACAATTTGAATCCTTTTTTCAATACTTTTCTGAATGACCAAATATGTCCAATATGACCAATATGCATGACTGAGCCAGAAAAAAAACAAAACAAAACAACATCAACTCAGTGTTAGTATCCCACATCTGACTGAAACAGTGGGACTTGTGTATACATTGACACTATTGCAGCAATTCATGATGTCTTTCTCTCTGTACATGTTTGAGATTACTTCTCCTGATCAGCATTTTTTTTCTCTATCACCTACCCCTAGTTTCCAGTGGGGGACATCTTTATTAAAATTGATGGCAGAGTTTGCACAGGGGTGGGTGGGACTCTCTGTCTTGTACTGTAGACCTGAATGGTTATTCCCAGCCGCTGTTGACTTATAGCTGGCTGCCCAGTAATTAGGCTGGGTAATAGCTTGCTGTGAGCGACCAGGGTGCTATCAAAGCCAGATTCTGTGGTGTGTCGCAGTATACAGGCATCATATACAGGGACTGTTGCTGGGGTCAGTAAGAACAGGGCGACAGCAGGATGTGATGGCTGCAGGGTGGTAGTGGAGTACAACAAAGTAATGTGGGGTTGAGTAAAATGTGTGTCTGTGTATGGTAGGTTGTGATTGAAAGGTGAGCAGGTAGCATGACTATTTGACTAGCCACATTGTGAGCCATATGTTGTATGTGGTGGTGACCTTTGTCAAACTGCACAATCCATCAGGTGAACATGGTTGCATTGTACATTAAACTGAAAAAAATCATGCTATGAGTCATCATCATTCATCTTGAATCCATCATGAAATGTAGGAGCTCAGGGAAGTTGCACGCCTGACTTAATTAGGTGGGCTGACTCCCTTGGCTGTGCATCAGAAGAGGTACAAAATTATCCTAAATAGAGACACAAGTGCTATAATTCCTAGAGATGAATCATGTATCTTTTAATTTTAATTATTTTTTGTAGAATACCCAACCAAAACCCATTAACAACTTGGCATGCCCATGCCAAGTCCAAAACATGGTGTTTTCATTAAATCAAAAACACTCTCTCGGCAGCCAAAAAAGACTTAACCTGCTTGTATTTGTGAATTGCTCTTTAACTGTGAGGCCTTTGTCTCCAGCAGGCTTACAACAGGACAAGCTGACAAGCAGTTTTTTTTTTTTTTTTTTTTTTTTAATTGAAGTTGCTGAGAACTCATATTTTGTGCCATTAGTGAAGAGCTTTAAATTTGAACACATTCATGTCTGAAAAATGGATAATTGAAATATTTTTACTCATTGTTTTTGGTTTCTTCCAAACCAGAATGCTAAAACAATAGGAACAAGAAGTGGGACAGAGACAGCCAGGGTTAAACCTCTTTTCTGTCCCCTCCTGCTCTCTGTGAACATCTATGTTGTGTTTCAATACAGCCAAATACAACATAGTTGTTCTCAATTAGACATTTGTCTTGTTTCTGTAATGTAAGTCACTTGAATTAGAAAATAATAAGTATAAGGTAACTACTCAGAAGTCAAAGGCAAAGCTCAGACTCAGAAACTACGTAGACCAAGGGAAATATACTATAAGATTAGTTAGTGGTGGAAATCTGGAGTGATGGAGCAGAGCTGGCTGCATTGTGTGTTGTGAATCAGAAGCAAACAGAGGCGCAGGGCAGGCAATGGCACAAATCTTCAGGAAGAACACTAAAGACTGAGGAGGATCAGGATGTAGCAGGCAAATTAGGGAGGTAGTAGACAACAGACCAGAGGCACAGGTAAAATAGGATGAGGCAGGCTCAAAGGCAGCAAGAGGAAATAAGAGATTTGGCCAGAGAGAGCACCACTGTGAGACATAGGGTGCTTTTCATTCCATAAATTGGTCTCCTCGTCTCCTCCACTCGCTTCCTCTCCTCGCGTCTTAGCTCCGCCCAGCGAGGACATGAAAGAGGGATGCGAGGAAGGGACGTGAGGACGGAGGAAACGAAACTCCGAAATGAAAAATCCTCGCTCCACAGCGTCAGTCCGAAGCGACGTCAATTACTGATGACGTTTGCACAGCTGTAAAAGCTGTAAAACGTGATATTATGGTCAGATCTGCAGTCAGACTGTTCTATTCCTGATTGCTATTGATGAGGTTTCAATTATATGCCGTTAGAGGCATAACAGAGGACGGGTGTGTGGTAGATTAAACCAACAGCCTTGTAGCCTTGCTTTAAAAAAACGTAAATATATAGCTACCAAGAATTTTCATGAATTTCTTGGTGACAGATACAATTGTTAAAAGGACACAGTTGAAACAAGAATCAAGATTACATTTGTGAAGACCTGCTCCCGCCATGATTCAAACGTGTGCCACATACGACACGCCCCTTAAATAATAAAAGACTTCCGCGTAGGCTACACCGGTGTATCCTCACTCTGATCTCCTTCAGAAGCCTCCTCTCTCCTCGCTCCTCGTCTCCTTCAGGTGCATTTAAGCAATTGGAAGATCCTTCATCATGACGGAGGGGAAACGACTTCCGGGTCGACGAAGGAGAGAGGAGACGAGGAGGCACAGTTCAACATAATGAAAAGCACCCTTAGAAATATCTGGCAAACAGCAGAGTGAAGGACCAGTGTTTGTATACTGCACGCTACAGGTGTAGTTGATGAGTGGATTGACAGCAGGTGTGCAGGTGAGTAGGCAGGGGGAGGAAACTAAGGGTGCTTTTCATTACATTGAACTGTGCCTCCTCGTCTCCTCTCTCCTTCGTTGACCCGGAAGTTGTTTCCCCTCCGCCATGATGAAGGATCTTCCAATTGCTTAAATGCACCTGAAGGAGACGAGGAGAGAGGAGAGAGGAGGCTTCTTAAGGAGATCAGAGTGAGGATACACCAGTGTATCCTATGCGGAAGTCTTTTATTATTTAAGGGGCGTGTCGTATGTGGCACACGTTTGAATCATGGCGGGAGCAGGTCTTCACAAATGTAATCTTGATTCTTGTTTCAACTGTGTCCTTTTAACAATTGTATCTGTCACCAAGAAATTCATGAAAATTCTTGGTAGCTATATATTTACGTTTTTTTAAAGCAAGGCTACAAGGCTGTTGGTTTAATCTACCACACACTCATCCTCTGTTATGCCTCTAACGGCATATAATTGAAACCTCATCAATAGCAATCAGGAGTAGAACAGTCTGACTGCAGATCTGACCATAATATCACGTTTTACAGCTTTTACAGCTGTGCAAACGTCATCAGTAATTGACGTCGCTTCGGACTGACGCTGTGGAGTGAGGATTTTTCATTTCGGAGTTTCGTTTCCTCCGTCCTCACGTCCCTTCCTCGCATCCCTCTTTCATGTCCTCGCTGGGCGGAGCTAAGACGCGAGGAGAGGAAGCGAGTGGAGGAGACGAGGAGACCAATTTATGGAATGAAAAGCACCCTAAGTCACCGCACCTTGACTGATACACACAAACAAGAGACAAACAACGCAGCAGAACAGCAGAAACACTGAAGGAGGAATCCTGCCAGACCCTCACAAATGACACAGAATCATATATAGAGATCAATAAGAGTGTCTGTGTGATCCTCTATATCGACAATAGTGATCATGCAAGTGAGTCTAAGAAGCTGTATGTAAAGGTGGAATATATAAGAATTTTAGTTTGAAATGTTCTAAAATGAACTAAAACTTTCAACAGAATGTGTTAATGATGTTAAGTCAAAGATGTTTATTTATTGTGTTGCAGCCATATTTACTGAAGTCAGAATGTTCACCAGCTTGCCTGAGCCCATCCTGTCTCATAATACCATTAGCCACCATTAACACCAGTCTTATAGTACGCTCTATAGCCCGCAGTAATTTAGGTGAGTTGATGACGTTTCAGAAGCCTCAGGAGATAGCTGGTGTTTTAAATGTGTTAGCTTCACTACTCTTACATCTATTTTCTTTATTAAACAGAAAAATGCAACCACACACCCTCTGAACTAAAGTTTCTCTGTTTTACCAAACTTAGACAAACTTCATTGCCACACATTTTATTCAAACTTGACAGAAACAAAGTAAAACTCACCAAAACTGTCTTGGTTTGTCTTTTGCCTGATCTAATAATCACAGTGGTGATTTACAACCTTCCTCTTGTTGCTCTCTCTTCAGGCCTCTCCTCCGGTCGTTGCTCTCGTCACCTCTGTACTGTAATCTTTGTCATCAAACTGGCCTCCATCAGTCTTGGAGGCTGTATTTGGTCTCAGTCCAACTGTTCACTGGGAGTGAACACCCCCCCCCCCCCATGTTATACAGCACACTGTACTGTGTGTCTTGACTCTCACTGAAAACCATACCATTTAGCTGCAGGTGAACTTAATATTTGAAGTCTTTCTGTGTAGTTGAATGCAGCCCTCATCAGCAGTCTGACAGCCTGGTATTAATGTCTAATTGGTTTACTGTGAGCTTTAGGTTGCAATAATTGACCTCATACCAAGTCTCTCTCACAAAGCAGTGACTTTTGGCTTCATTAATTCTCCCTTTGAAGCACAAAGAGGACCACTCTCCTGACCCCAAGAGAATTGGCTGCTTGATTCATACAAATTGATGTTTGGCTTGCTGTCTGTTCATGGCCCTCACTAGCTTGCAGCACTTTGATCATTTTTCAAAGCAGTAGGCTACACAGAGACATGAGTCAAAGCTTTTACACAGCCTGTGGGATTCAGTAAAGGGGGAACACTCTACCTGTTCATTGCACTCATCAGAGGACAGATGCTAACTATACAGCCAGGAGCGTCGCTCCAGCGGAGGGACATTGATGCCTTTTGAATGAGCCACCGTTAGAGTGACAAATATATTGCTGCAATAAACATCTGACAGCAGTAAAGGATGGTACTATGGCAGTGAAGTTAGATGTTTTCCAATATGTAATAGTTTTATGACCAACACCATCTTCAAAATTTGCAGAATTCAGCCTTCTCGGGATGTCAAAATTCCAGGAGTATTATGTTAAAATCAAAAGTGGTGAAAAAATAAAAATAAATAAATAAAATCTGTATGCGTACTGCATGCATGTGTTCTGAATTTGGGTCAAATAGTGCGGAATTTTATTTAATTTTTTTAATGTGTGAAGGTGTTGAAATCTGATGTAAAAGACAAAAAAGAACGAGAGAGAAAGAATCAGAACAGTAGAGATTACAGATAATTACTAGACAACTTGGCACAATTCAAAAAATACGCTGCTCTAAGAACATATGATACTATAAATGCTATTTATTGTAATTAAGATTTACTGGTGTAATTCTTAAAATGTCTAGCTGTCAACAAGATTAGACATTCTTGACATTTCTTACTGCTTCACCATAATGATGTTATCATAAGAATTAATAGACTAATGTTGAAATGCAAGCCAACAACAATTATGGCCATTGATTTTCAAATGTATTAATAGCTGACTGTCTTCCCTTCAGTTCCTTACAATAAATCTTTGCAAACACATGTACTAACTTCACTGATATTCACAAAGCTTTCTTCCTCTCTGCAGACAGTTTGCAGGCCTGTCAGCCAATCACAAAGTCCAGTCTCCAGCAGCGTTCTGCTGGAAATCACTTTGACTTCTCTTTTGCAATGGAAATAAGAGTACAACTTCAAGTCACCTGGCTCCTCCAATAAATGCATTCAAGGGGGAAATGGGAGCTATCGTCAAATCAGTGTTTGCTTTATCCCTTCAGGGTTTTTATAAGAGTGTGAAAATGTTGATGACAAATCCTGTTTCTTTGTGTGGAGGTAAGAAAGGCTTGCTCTTTGCAATCGCACTTCTGCAGTTAGTGGGGGCAAAGAGCTGGGAGGGGCAGCCGGGGAAGAGGTGCTAGCCAAAGGATTTACAGTTCAGAAAAGACAGGCTGCTCCCAAAGCAAAGCAGTGCCATTGTCAGAGAGTAATTTCATTTCATGAATAAGCGCTTGACTGCTTACAGTGACAGCCTAGTCCTCATCCTGTCTGCCCTGGCATCGCTCCCCTTCACCAACCAATGACAGAATGTCATTCCTGCTTCCAAAACGCACAGACCAGGAGGATGGGGCTTATGTGCAGCAACCAAAATCTGTGCCACCCTGACGGATGTTCAAAATAAAATGTGAAAGGAAGAGGACTGTGTGGAGTCGACTTCGCCTCCTCTCACTGGGAACCATTTTGACACTTGCTCCGGCTGGGAGTAAATTTGTGGAGGTTAGATCTCTCTGGTGAATATTTCTGTCAGGTAGCAAATGGCATCCAGCAGGAAAAAAGCGCATAAGCTAGGTTCTGCAACAGCTCAGCTCACATGCAGATACAAAGAAAACAAATCACAGTGCCTTACAAAAAAGTCCAACATAATGCCAGTATTCTGCTTAAGGCTTACCAACCATTTATTCACAGCATACAACAGGCATGTGCTGCACAGACTGTGCTTCAAAGAATCATCAACGGGCCAAGAGTTTACATTGAAGTGGTGGAAAATACATTTAGTTAAGTACAATTTTCCATTTTATACAACTGTATATCTACTCCACTATGTTTCAAAAGTGGGTGTATATATATAGACAGAGAGAGAGAGAGAGATACATTGTTATGTGTGTGAAACTGTCAAACTGGCACACTGATGAGTTTTTGCTTTCCAACGCTCTCTCTCTCTCTCTCTCTCTCTCTCTCTCTCTCTCTCTCTCTCTCTCTCTCTCTCTCTCTCTCGCTCTCTCTCTCTCTCTCTCTCTCTCTATCTAAACCCAGCAGTTTGAGGCAGATGGCCATCCAACCAGATCTTGGTTCTGCTCGAGATTTCTCCCTGTTAAAAGGAAGTTTTTTATTGTAGTCATGACCAAGAGCTCGCTCATGGGGGAATTGTTGGGTTTTAAATTAACGAGTATGGTTTTGACTTGCTGTACTTGGAAAGTGTTGTGAGGCACATTTTGTTATGATTTGTTTAAATGAAATATTTAAATGCAGTATTTTAATTTGTAATGGTATTTTTTTTTTACAGTGTTATGTTACTAAAATAAGTTAGTAATTACTTTTACTTAAATAAAAGATCTGAATTATTTCAAAAGAACATTAAAGGAAAATTCCACTATATTTCAATCTGGCCTATTTCCCATAAATGTGGGTCATGCTAAGTTTACACTAGCTACCTCTGTGTTACAGATTGTTTTGCACAAAGCCTTGATTCGCTTAATCGGGGCAAGCTGCGTGACTCGTCATGTCATGTTGATTTTTAAAAATAACATGACATGATGATGAACGATTGGAAAAGCGAGACTCTGAGTGTAACCCAATTAACTGAGTAAGGATAGTGGCTAACGGCTTAGTAATATTGGACACGTTTCAAATATACCAGATTTTCCCTTCAATTCCACCAAGGGCCGGCTCTAGCTGTTCTGGAGCTGTGAGTCGCTTACAGCAGAAAGCTCAGAGACTGATCAGTAGATAAAGAACAGTGAAAATCTCTCTGTTGCTGGCAAGTGGCAGGTTTTGTTTTTACACAGTTTATGTAGAAGAAATATGAAATTGTTAGAGTGCTTACACAGCCAAAGTCCACCTGCACAGGTGTTTTCATATGTTGACTGATTAGACCTGTCCTCAACACTTTGTGGGAATGGAGTGCAACTGTCCTTGACGTACAGCTGTCTCTGTCTCCGGCTCAATATACAACATTCTCATCGTTATTAGCTCAGAGTTTTGTATTCGTGGTTAACTTGGTTAAGAGTTAAAATGCAATGTTTGCAAGACTAAGTTTTACAATGGCACAGGTAGTTGAGAACCAGGACTGAGGTTTAAGTTGATTAAACACTTGAAGATATTACCCAGAGCCATGACTGCACTAAACCACACTTAGCAACTCCAAAGAATTGTGACCAGCAAGTAACACTGCTAACACTGCTGTGTGTATTCTATGAGTTCTACAGCTACAGCTTTGCCGTTGTGTCCATGATTAGACTTGCACTGTGTGCTGCTGTCCTAACATATTAAACAGAGTTATTTCTCCCAGACTGTCCTGAGCAGAGGCCAAGTGGTGTGGCGTTGTGATGAAAACAGACGTGTTAATGTGCAGATAGGCTGGGCGAGGGCTTGCTGGGACACGGTTTAATATGGTTCAGGCCTGGGTCTAACCAGGAGTGACAGTTCCCTGTTTTAAAGAGGCGGTAGGACTGATGCATTATGTATGAGCGACCTGTGTTGCACGAGTCATGCTGCTTCACTTTGCACAGTGTACTACTATTACTGCTCTACTACATGCAGCTAGTGACACACGACACACATTTCCCTTTGTCCCTCTGCTGTGCTGCAAGAATGCCAATGTAAGTAGAGTTAGTGAGCGACATAAACAGCTGTGTTTTCAGTTAGCAGGCTTTAAAAATATATAAATATGTAGTAAAGACATACCCATTAATAACAATCCAGTGCATTTACTGAGGCTGGAGTTAACTTCTAAAATTAATTACATTTATAATATATTTTCATAAAATGACCATCATTATCTACAGAAAGGCTTGAATTGAATGCGATGGGATGACATGAAAAGATACACAGAAGAAACCACACAAGCCCACTCCTTTGTGTCAAGTTCAGTTTTAATGAAGAAACAGAAACAACTGTGCTCTTTGTTTAGTGTTATTAAACAGTCTGTTATATTATTCATTTTTAAATATTGTTGGGTTCTTCTTTTTTTTTTCTTTTTTTTTTTTAAAAAAAAAGCTGTTTTTCAGCAGTAGAACTAAAGTCCTGAGACATTAAACATTCAACTTAATTTTTTAAAATTTTGTCCACTTAGGGGCAGAACAACATTGGCATATTGTCACTATTTAAGCTGATATGACACATCCAGGAAACAGAGCAACAATAACTCATTTGAAGTTGACATACTCTCCTTTTAGCTTTGCTTTGGTCTCCTCTACCTCCTGAGGGAAATATGTGAAATATATCTTTAGCTGCTAAATTCACCATTACATTAATTGACTTGGGCTTTTCTTTGAAAAAGACACGAGGCTTTATGCATGCATGTTTCTAATGAATGGAGAACCTGGACATACCACAAACTTATCCCTTATGACTTGAGATTTTGATTTACTTGTCTCTAATCACTCAAGACTTTATCCTGTCTTCTTTTTAGAGACCAGCCACTGACTATAATTTGTATTTCATCACTGAAGACTTGACTCAAACTTCTTTCTAGTAACTTGAGACTTAACTCAGATTTGCCTTTGATGAACTGATGCGGGTAACTCGTAAAGATATTGCTCTGACTCCAGTCACTTAAGATTGAATTTTGCTTGTTTCTAATAACTCAAGACCTATCTCTGACTTGTCTCCACTGATTTTGTCTTGTGTTTCCAATCACTTAAGTCTTGACTCATACATGTTTCTTATGACTCAAGGCTTAACTCAGATGTGTCTCTAATGACTTATTCCCATGAGCCCTCATCTGTACATATACAACCTCAGTAACATTGGGGGAAGACTGAGTGTAGCTTGTGGTTTGCAGTGATGTCTCGTGGACTTGCTTTCCTTGTAGAATTTCCTTCTTTGTGTCGCTGTGTATCAGATCACTCTTGTGTTTTTATGAGGTGCGCTATCTGTATCTGAGCTCTGACTGACTGCGACAGTGTCAGAGGCCATTGACATAGAGCATTTGCTGACGTCAAAATTATCATTTTACATGTAGGGAAAGAACAAAATAGTTTTGGTAACCAGCAATCTTTTCCACCAATTAAGCATGACATGGCTGCTTGTTCCCGGTGTGGCTCTCTAAGATGGCAATTTAAAGCTAATCAAGTGCGATGCCCTATCATTCTTCACATTCTCCTCCTGCTGTTTCTTAACAACACCTCATTTCCACCAATAGTCTTTTTTAGCAACCACGGAGACACAACCCAGCAGCATTTTACATCCTGGGAGAAGCCGGAGCATCAATGGACAGGGTGACAACATGACAGAGTGCCGGGGATCCAAAATGTGTCTATTGCCAGTTAGATAATGGGTTATTTTGGGCGTTGAGATGAATCTTCTACATCATTAAGTTGTGTGATGGGGGTTTCTGTGGAGTGGCTAGCAGGGGGGAGGCACCGAAGCTGAGATAAGGAATGTAACCAGAGCCCATGCAGTGACATTTCAGTATAGAGTGCAAAATATGACCGCTGACTACACATATAAAATACCATTAACATAGCATGCAAAAAATAACATTTTATGCTGGCAGCAATACATTTTACTCAGTTACATATACAGTGCTATGGTTTTGCAGTTGTGCAAGTCAATGTTTTTATCTGCTTGAAGAGAGGGGGAGGAGGGATGCTGATGACTCCCTGTGGCTTTAATTAGAGTCTAACAGGTTTCATAGCACATTTCTAAGGTCCCCCATTGCTCCTTAATTTGATTGCATAGCACATAAATGTACATAGATAACACACACACACACACACACACACACACACACACACACACACACACACACATAAAATAGAAATAATAAATATAAATATTAAAAAAAAAAAAAAACATATAGAGCCACAAGCAAACACACCAGGGGATGACAAGTATGGATTTCTGTAAAACATTTTTGAAGGTCATTAATTTAAAATCTCCATTTTCTTTGTTTTCTGCAGTTCTTTAACACAGGGTGACCCACATCTTTAGTGGTAGGAGCACCTGGAATGCTACTGTTTGTAAATTATTTATAATCAAGAAAAGACACTGTTACATATCTGATATTACTGGGGGTTCAAGTTTATGTTTTATACTAATGTTATTTATCAAAAAATAAAGAAAGCAAGCATACAATGGTTATAAATATTTACAACAATGGTTGTAAATATTGACAATCATAGCAAAACGTGGCTTCAAAAGTCAATTGTTCCTGCACAGGGAAAATGTTAACATTCCATATCTTTTACAACAATCTGCAAAATCTATTGCTAATCAAGGGCATACTTTCTACTGTATGCTTTTCAGAATCCTACTTTTATCTCCTCTTTTATTGTTTCAGGTTAATTTTCAAACTAAAGTCTGCCTGACCACTGTTCTCTGGCTGCTCAGCTGCCATCATCTACATTTATGACAGAGTTAATAAAAATGTTTATACACTTACTGAGTTGACTTCAGTTATTCACATACCATGATCTCAACCAGCTGTAGCCAGTAGTGTGGTCAGTGGAAGTTGGACTTTTTGCCCTGAGGGTCTCAGATTATA
This sequence comes from Chaetodon trifascialis, assembly GCF_039877785.1. Classification (NCBI taxonomy): domain Eukaryota; kingdom Metazoa; phylum Chordata; class Actinopteri; order Chaetodontiformes; family Chaetodontidae; genus Chaetodon; species Chaetodon trifascialis. The sequence goes on along the minus strand of NC_092062.1, from coordinate 5,294,041 downwards.
CATATGCAGACTGCCCTACCTTACCGCTTAAGTTTGTTGCTGCTTATACAGCCTGAAAGGCCTGCAGACCCCTGTAGTCTATTGTCTAGTATATAGTTAAAGGCATAGCTTATAAAAGTTGCCAGTAAAAGTAACACATCAAGCAGTTCACTATACTGTTTCTTCATACTTCAGTTTTTGGGCCATGCAACACAAGGAAGCCCTGTAATAATGGACCATTGCTAACATGCTAAATGAACAACAGAGCAAAATGAGTCAAATGAGTCACAGAGTCGCTATGTGGCTGTAGATTCTTAGTTTTGTTTTGCACATTCTGTCTATCATATTGGTCTTCCATTCTTTTAAATTTTGATCATTCCTGACATTTTCATTTCAGAACACTAGATTCCTGCAACTACAGTGGATTAGCCCTGGAATAGCCTGAATGTAGCATGCTATGATCAAATAAATCAAATAAATAAATAAATTTAAAAAGGCAGATACATACATGTTTGTTCATGAATGCTGTAATGGGAATTCTTATTATTCATTATTATCATCATTTCAATGCATAAAAGCACAAACATTAACACACATTTGCATGGCCTTGCTACATAAAGAGGACACAAACTCCAGTCTCATGATACTCACTGGGTATACATGTTCATTTGGCTTAACAGCCTCTAGTCAGCTACAGTTGGTGAGTCCATAAATCAGTGTTTGTGTATTTGGATATGTGACATTTTGATGCTCTTTAGGAGGCGGTGGGTGGGCTGAGAGGAGCAGGGGAATGCAGCCCGAGAGGAGTCGAAGAGCTCTGAGAGGCATTTATCCAGATGTCAACTACAAGAGACATCTTGTCAGTGTAACTCCTGCGCTGCCTCACACACACACTCACAAACATCTCCGTCAACACTATGGAAACACTTCACACAAACGATCAATGCCGTCAGCACTCAGGGGATCATCAATAAGAGACGGCCCCTCTGTGTTCAGATGAGATTTGGTGTGTCAGGTGTTTGATTAGCCAGGCTGCACTTCTGAGCTGCGTGAGATGCAGTGCTGCCAGAGCAAAGGCTTCCTGTTAATAATGACTGCTCTGCTCTTTGTTACAACAAGATCCCCACTATGTGACAACCTGAACAGAGCCCCATGCAGGTGGTCTCTATCAGAGCACACATGTTAATACATTGGCAAATGTAGAACTTTTTAAATGACTAACAATTGTCAAAGGGATTAAGTATTAAGCACCTGAGTGCATCATTACACTTTTCTGAAGTGTGGCCTCAGTAACTGTAATAAGTAAATGCAAGAATTCCTTTATTACGATATGTTCAATTTGCTGGCATTCGAATCACTCAAACAAATACATATGCAATTGCTAAAATTGTCAGGTTTCTCCAATCTACACACACAGGTATTTTTTAGATTGAATCATCAAGTGTTCAAGATTGCTTTGTCTATATGCTTTATTTGTTTAGGTCATGAAAATGAAATGATGCTGTCGCACATTAAGAGGAGGTGGTGGACGGAGCTGCAGCAAAGAGTGTTGGCATCAGGGCACCAACATATTTACAGATTAAGCCTGATTTTAGGCCAGAATTAGTCACCCTAGACTAATTTTAGAATTGGGCAAATAAAATCAGATCAGTTGTTGTGTGACGCGCTATTTGAGGTCACAGCGCCAGATTACCACCTGAAGGAGCAACGATCTGTCTGTCGGGCAAACAGTTGGTTTGTGGTCATTAAGGATCCAGTGGCACTTATCGCAAAGAGTAGGGGGTTCCCTGGTGTCCTGACTAAAATCCCAACCTGGCTTTCTCCATCTGGCCACCTAATCACCCCCATGTGTAACTGGCTCAGTGCTTCCCTCCCTTTCCACCTCTAGCTGATGTGTGGGGAGTGTTCTGCTGCAAAATGGCTGCCATATATCACCCAGGTGGTTGCTACACATTGGCAGTGGTTGAACTGAGCTTTCCCACTTTCACTGAAGCATTTTGAGAATCGTGATAAACCACTGTACAAATGTAATCCATTATTATTATTATTATTATTATTATTATTATTATGCCTCTGTGTTTGCACCCTGTAGAGCTAACCATAAAACTGCCCAAGCTACATAGGATTTATATCAGACATTTACCTCAAGACAAATGCATCTTTTTCTATTGTCATTTTGTATATAGTCATTCTAGAAAGAGATACCATTTACATTACAAATACTGTCTGTTTATGTGACAAACTGTTGGTTGAAATCATCTGGACTGCTTCATTTTCTGTGTTCAATTGTTCATGTGTATATGAAGAAGTTATTTCTATTTTAACCACGGATGAGCCCGATTTCAACTGTGTGTACTGACAGAGCCTTTGGTTTACTGACCAAAGATTTGACAAAGTGTTCTTGAGCCCCTGTATTAATATCCTTTATACAGTCGTGTGTTCACAAAGTGGTGAACCTCTCTCCTTCCTTGCTTGTGAACGACTGAGTCTTTTGAGGATCCCCTTTGATGTACAATCATGATACTATCACCTGTTACAAATGAACCTGTTTATCTGTGGAATGTTCCAAACAGGTGTTTGTGGAGCATTCCACAACTTTTTTAGTCTTTTGTTTCTCCAGTCCCAACTTGTTTGAAACATGTTACTGCCATCAGTTTCAGAACAAGCATATGTTTATGAAAATCAATGAAGCTGATGAGGTCAAACATTAAAAATATTTTCTTTGATCTGTTTTCAATTGGATTTATGTCAAAAAGGATTAGCAAATTATCACATTAGTTCTATTTATGTTTTACATAAGTAAGCAAAATGATGTGATTTGTATTTGACCCTCAGGTGAAGAGTTTTGAAGAGTTAGAAAAAGAAAAGAGAGAGAAAGAAAAAAAACAGCTTTAAACTAAAAAAAAAAAACAAAACAAAACAAAACAAAACTGAAAAGCTCCCTTGCTTCCCATTAGCATACACTTTGGAGATGGTCCCTAACTTCAGCTCCTCAGTTTCTGTCCTGTGTCAAGTCACAAGTCACAGTGCAAGCTTTAGTATTTGATCATGATGTAAAATAACACCTGTGGAACATCAGTCAAGCTTTTCACTGCACAACTAATCTGGTGAAAAATGACTGAAACTGAAGTTGAACCTCACTTAATGCCATACTTAAATCTGTATACTGTAATCTGTCTTTCGCAAGTATTTTTCTTTGGAAAAATCTGCTACATTGGTTGCTAGCAGGTTTTTTTTTTTTTTTCTGATACAGAGTTAAAAGTCTGAATCTGATTATTATGAAGCTCTGACTGTGAAGAAATGCTGTGATGTTTGTGGCACAGTGTCGACACGTTGCCTAACCATAACTGAATAATATCTTTTTAATCATTCATATCTCTAATAGATAGGTTCTTTTTCGTTCACAGACACACTCAGAATAAGACATGGCAGTGGCAGAGCACACTGTTAGCTGGTGTCAGACAGAGGGTCACTGAGACAAATCCAGTGAAACTACAAGGCAGATGAAAAGAATTACAAATGAAGGACATACACACTGAGCAATTTTTCCCCTTAGAGAAAGCAGAGCCCTGTAAGTATGACATTAAACTGGAACGGCCCATCTTTTATGTTGTGAGTAACAGTAATATCTTTGTTTGGAACCAATTCCATTTCCTTTAAAAATCTGACCCCGTTGCTCTGTAGCTGGGAGCTCCATCGTAATGATGTAGCCTTGTGCTGAGGAACCTGACTGAAGAAAAGACCTGGACAGCCCATTAATGCTGACTGGTGAACCACAGAGACCTTTAATGTGCTGTTGCCAACTGTCTACACAGCTTTGTCTTGCCAGCAGTTTCTCTGGAAAGATATCACTCTGATTTGTAAAACAGATCGATGTGCAATGATATGGCTGAATTAAGTGGCAATCCATCATATGTTTGTGCATGTAGGCAGGTCTCTCAGTTGTAATTCCTGCTTTGTTCGGTTTTGTTTTGCCTCCATAATCACTTCTGTAATGCTGCGTTAATGTGTTGATAAAGTTTGAGTTTCTCTGCTTATGCTGTACACTCCTTTTACTTTTCATGCTTATTCAAAACTAACTTGACACACACAATTAATCAGTTCTCTTACAGTAAAGTACTGTTTGCTTGTCTTCAAGTAATTCTTAGAACAATGAATGTGAAGGTTTAAATATTTTAGTTTGATGATGTGGGTTTTCATGCCTTCAAACACAAGCAAACATGTTGCAAATGATTTGCACTGTTCAGAGGAAACAGCCAGAGAAATGTTGCTGCATAAGCAAAGGGAGAACCTAATCAAGAAGTGCGTGTAGGTTTGAATCACAATTGTCTTATATCAGTGACAGAGATCAAATGAATAATTAAATGAAAATTAAGTATTTATCCACAAACATCATGGATTAATGGGAGTGCATTTGCTGCAAACACATGAAAGATATTAAAGCCATAATCATTATTCCAACACAAGGAAGTTAAGGTTTTTCGTCCGCTTCTCATTTCATACAGCCAGAAATGTTCAAAGGTAAACAAACTCACATGTTAATTTGCTAGCTGGCTACAGCTGCTAAAATCTGCCAGAAAACAGTCAAAGGTCCTTTACAAGAAATAAGAAGAGGTCGTCGACACTACTAAATCATAACAGAAGTTGAGGCCACAACAAGATGGTGACACTGAAAGAGTCAGAAAATAAAATAAAGAAACTTGAGGAATGTGCCAATGTGCCAAGGAATGTGTCTCCTCATTTCCCCACAAAGATCTGGCATTTGTGTGTGCAGCAATTTTTCTTTTCCCCAGTTTTCCCCAAGTTTTTACCCTCGCTTTTTAAAAGTGGAAAGTTTTGTATGATTTACTGAACATAACATGACAAAACCCAAAGAAGAAGAAGAAGAAGAAGAAGAAGAAGAAGAAGAAACTGTTTCCACTGTTATCATCTTCCTGGATCTTCCCATAACAGGTGAAAACATGGTGTCATGTGAACATATAACAAAGAGCTGGAATCAATGCAGATCAGACCAGGTGATCACCCACAACCCAGGCGGGCGGAGGGGGAATGGACGGAGGGCTCAGAGGACTTGTGCTGACAGGCTTGATCTGGGACACGTGGAATGTAGGATGGATTCTCATATTGTTGGGCAGGTTGAATCTGACAGCTGATGGATTAACAATCTTATCAATGGTGAATGGGCCAATAAAGCAATTTACAGGATTCGACTAGTAGGGGGACATTCTTAGTGGACAACCAAACTGACTGACCTGGGGCATACTGAGGGGAGGGACAGCGGTGTTGGTTGGCAGAGAGTTGGGTGGATCGTTGGGTGCGTTGCAGGGCTTCTCAGGTCTCTTTCCAGATGGCCTGACAACGGTGAATGTGATCTTGAACTGAAGGATCAGCGATTTCAGCTTCTTGGGATGGAAACAGAGGTGGCTGGTAACCAGAAGAAGCTTGAAAGGGGGAGAGTCCAGTTGAAGAGTTAACAAGTGAGTTGTGAGAGTATTCAGCCCAGGGTAACTGCTCAGTCCAAGACTGAGGGTGTGTTTCAGTGAGACAGTGTAGAGTGTTCTCTAGACATTGGTTTGTTCTCTCAGACTGCCCGTTAGTTTGGGGGTGGAAACCAGAAGAGAGACTGGATGTAGCTCCAACTGCTTTGCAGAATGTCTGCCAAACTCTGGAAATGAATTGTGGACCTCTATCAGTGACAATATCAGTGGGGATGCCATGGAAACGAACAACATGCTGAACAAGAAGATCTACAGTTTCTGACGCAAATGATAATTTACCAAGTGGAACGAAGTGAGCGGCGGTCAACAATGGTAAGTATTGTGGTCTTACCCTTAGTAGTTTTTACCCTGTTGGCAACCCGGTGACGAAGTCCATGGAGATATGAGACCAAGGGCAACTTGGAACAGGTAACGGTTGAAGCAGACCAGAGGGGGCTTGATGAGAAGACTTCTAGCACAGGTGGGACAGGCCACTACAAACTCCCGTGCGTCTCTCTCATGTTGGGCCACCAGAAACGCTGACGGATGAAGGTGACAGTACGATGGACTCCGGGATGACAGGCTCGTCTCGAAGAATGCCCCCATTGCAAGACCTGGGAGCGGACATAAAGCATTCCAGGTGCGCTGTTATCTGGATCTGGTTCTGCCTCCTGTGCATCCCTCACAGCCTTTTCCACTCCCCATGTGAGCTGTCCAATCACCCAGGTGGATGGTAGGATGGTGTCTGGAGGAAGCTGGGTCTCTTCCACTGAGAACTGGCAGGACAGCACATCTGGCTTGGCATTCCTTGAGCCTGGGCAGAAAGTCAGACAGAAGTTAAACCTGTCAAAGAACAACGCCCACCTGGCTTGCCGGGAGTTAAGTCTCTTGGCTGACTGGACGTAGGCAAGGTTCTTATGGTCCGTCCAAACCTCAAATGGGACCCTGGTCCCCTCCAGCCAGTGCTTCCACTACACGATTACCAACATCATAGTTTTTCTCTGCAGGAGACAGACAACGAGAGAAAAAGGCACAGGGATGCAGTCGTTTCTCAGGACAGCACCGCTCCCACCCCTGTATCAGAAGCATCTGCCTCTACAATAAATTGCTTGGAGGGATCAGGCTGCACCAACACAGGTGCACTGGTAAAAAGGCGTTTTAACTTGCTGAAGAGCCATGTCAGCCTCAGGAGACTAGCAGAATCTTACCTTTACAGAGGTGAATCTGGTGAGGGGAGAGGCTACCTTACTGTAGTCCCTAATGAAACGTCGGTAAAAGTTTGCAAACCCAAGGAAATGCTGAAGCTCCATCCGGAACTGCGGGATGGGCCACTCCACCACCGCGCTGATCTTGGCTGAATGACATAACTTAGAAAAGACACTTTCTTGACATGAAATTCACACTTCTCTGCTTTGACATAGAGTTTGTTTTCCAACAGGCATGACAAGACCTTCCTTACATGAGTCACATGTTCCTGCTGCGACTGGGAAAAGATGAGTATATCATCCAAATACACAAATACAAAAAGGTTCAAATAGTCCCTCAACACATTGTTAATGAGCACTTGGAATACAGCTGGGGCGTTGGTGAGTCCAAAAGGCATGACTAGGTACTCAAAGTGCCCTAGAGGAGTGTTGAACGCCGTCTTCCATTCATCTCCTTCCCTAATGTGAACCAGATGGTAGGCATTTCTGAGATCCAATTTAGAGAATACCTTAGCCTCAACCAGGGGTTCAAATGCCGAATCAATGAGAGGAAGTGGATACTTCTTCTTAACCGTGATGCTGTTTAGTCATCTGAAGTCAATGCAAGGTCAAAGTGTTCTGTCCTTCTTTTCAACAAAGAAAAACCCTGCCCCTAGTGGTGAGGAGCTGGGCTGAATAATCCCTGCAGCTAGTGAGTCAGAGATGTATGACTTCTCTTTCAGGTCTAGACAGATTATATAATCGACTAGTGGGCAAAGGAACACCGGGTAATAAATCTATGGAGCAATCATAAGGACGATGTGGAGGTAGTGACAGAGCCTTTTCTTTATTGAAAACATCTTTCAAGTCACGATAAACTGTGGGAACAGCACTCAGGTCGACACCAAGGGATTCTGGCTTCAGTGTTCCATTGGCACCGCCTGTGGGAGGTAAAGAAGATTGCAGACATGAAGAATGACAGTAGGCACTCCAGGACTCAATTCTGCCACCCTTCCAGTCAATTAGTGGATTGTGTTGGAGTAACCAGGGTAAGCCAATAACTACTGGTGAGTGTAAATCTGCAATGATTTTGAATTGTATGTACTCATGGTGATTCCCGGAAATGAGAAGGTGTACTGGGGATGATTGGTGAGTTAACTGAGCAAAACACTTGTCATTTAGAGCAATGGCAGGGATAGCCTTCTCCAAAGGTTGCCACACAAAGCCAAGTTGAAGGGCTAAATCATGGTCAATCAGATTATCCTCGGCCCCGGAGTCGATGAGAGCTGGTGCTGAACAGCTCTGGCTTCCAACAGACAGGACGCTCTGCAGCTGAAGGTGAGGAGCCTGGGGGGATTTGAAAAGGGGAGGGGCAGGGCTCGCCAGGACCCCCACTTTCAGTGGTGATCGGGATCTTTTGGTCGAATAGGACAGGTAGAATGAAAATGGCCCTTCTGAGAGCAGTACATACACTCACCAGCCTGGAACCGACAGAGGCGCTCCTGCTCCGTTACCCTTGTCCTCCCCAGCTGCATTGGTTCTTCCTCTGAAGCCCGGGCTGGTGGCTGAACACCTGTACCCGAAAACTGCGTCGGGCGGGCCGGAAGCGTTGAGGGTCTAGAGACAGAGTTTGCAGCAGAGACAGAAAAATGCGAGAACTTCTCTCGTTGTCGCTCCCTGAAACAATTATCCAATTTAATGGTGAGGGAAACCAACGAGTGCAGGTCATCAGGCTCATCTCTGGCAGCTAGCTCATCTTTAATTTGTTCATTTATCCCTTTAGAAAAAACAGGCTGTAAAGCAGGGTCGTTCCAATGGGAGTCGGATTATGCAAAATCCACTGCATAATCCGACACAGTGCGATTGCTTTGTTTTAATTTCATTAGCCGACTCGACGCATTACCTTCACGGCTAGGATGATCAAAAACCTCCCGAAAACTGAACTCAAAATCCTTAAATGACACGGACTCAAACCTAGTTACTGAGTGAATAGCCTCCGCCCATGCCAACGCTTTGGGCCTTAAAAGCCCCAAAACATAGTGGATCTTGGATAACTCAGGCGAAAATTTATTTGACCGCTGAGCAAAAATTAGTTGACATTGCAGCAAGAATCCACGACACAAATCCAAATCTCCAGAAAAAGGTTCAGGGTCCCTCACGTGAGTCTCTCTAGGAGTGGTGGTTGTCCTGGACTCCAATGCAAACGAGCTCTTCACGGTGGCTGCGAAGACAGAGACTTGGCGAGCCAATTCCGACACTTGGGCGGACATGATTTGATTGTTCTCCATCAGCAGACACAAGGATTGTTCATGTTGGTTAAGCATCGCGCCCTGACTTGTTACGCTTGTCTGACCTGATCTGCGGATTACATGTTTTTGGCCGGTTCGCTCTGTCATGCGAACGTATAACAAAGAGCTGGAATCGATGCAGATCAAGGCAACAAGTTTATTCCCAAAAAACACAAAAAACACTACAATACTGAGAGGGAGGGGGGATTCGTGGTGAGGCCCTCTGGAGGTGAAGGCAGGCGCAGACAGCGCAGGCTGACACATACTCACGGACGTCCTTCTCCAGCCCAGGCCACCAGAAACTTCGCTTGAGTAGTGTCGTCGTGCGAACAGTACCAGGATGGCAGGCGAAGCGGGATGTGTGGCCCCAGTCCAGAACCCGGGGGCGAACTGTCGCGGGGACGAACATCCGGTCGGGCGGTGCCCCGCCAGGATCGGGATAGTCCTTTAAGGCCTCCCGTACCACGGATTCAATCTCCCAGGTCAGGGAGCCCACCACTCGTGAGGCTGGGAGGATGGTAGCAGGCGGAGAGTTGGACTCGGGACCGGCGAACTGACAAGAGAGCGCGTCAGGCTTCACGTTCCGGGAACCAGGTCTGTAAGACAGGGTGAAATTCCCTGCGGGAATTCAGCCTTTTGGCCGCTTGAATATAGGCCAGATTCTTGTGGTTGGTCCAGACGGTGAACAGGACCTCAGAACCCTCCAGCCAGTGTCTCCACTCCTCGAGCGCCGGCTTGACTGCTAGGAGCTCCCGGTCCCCGACGTCATAATTCCTCTCCGCAGGGGAGAGTTTCTTGGAGAAGAAGGCGCAAGGATGGAGTTTCTGATCAGGAGAAGATCTCTGAGCGAGGACGGCCCCCACCCCCGTATCAGAAGCCTCCACTTCCACCACGAACGGCTTGGACGGGTTCGGATGGACGAGGACCGGGGCGGAAGCGAAGAGATTCTTAAGACGCTGGAAAGCGGACTGGGCCTCAGGGGACCAGCAGAACTGCGGAGAAAGAGAAGTCAGCTTGGTTAGAGGAGCTACCACCTTACTGTAGTCCTTCATAAAGCGCCAGTAAAAGTTGGCAAACCCCAGGAACCGCTGCAGTTGTTTGCGATCGGTGGGAGGGGGCCACTCAATCACTGCTTTGGTCTTGTCGGGGTCGGTCCGGAGCTGTCCTCTCTCCACAACGAATCCCAGGAAAGACAGTGAAGTGACGTGGAACTCACACTTTTCTGCCTTAACGAATAACCTGTTTTCTAAGAGACGTTGGAGCACTGACCTGACGTGTACTTCATGTTCCCCCTGGTTCCGGGAGAAGATGAGGATGTCGTCTAGATAAACGAAGACGCAGCGGTTGATGAAATCACGGAGCACATCGTTCACCAGAGCCTGAAAAACTGCCGGCGCATTGGTGAGGCCGAATGGCATCACCAGGTATTCGTAGTGGCCGAGTGGTGTGTTAAACGCAGTTTTCCATTCATCACCCTCGCGGATGCGCACCAGGTGATATATATGATACGTTATAGATATGATAGATACGTTACGCAGATCCAGCTTGGAGAAGAGGTTAGCAGTGGAGATTAACAGCAATGGGTATTTGTTTTTAACGGTTATGTTGTTCAGCCCCCGAAAATCTATGCACGGGTGAAGAGTCTTGTCTTTCTTAGCGACAAAGAAAAAACCAGCACCCACCGGAGAGGAAGATGGACGAATGATTCCAGCTGCTAGGGAGTCTGAAATATATGCCCGCATGGCATCTCGTTCAGGACGGGAGAGGTTGTACAGGCGACCCGATGGCAGGGGTGCGCGTGGCAGCAGGTCGATGGCGCAGTCGTAAGGGCGGTGGGGGGGTAGAGAGACCGCTCGATCCTTGTCGAACACCATAGCCAGGTCGTGGTAAACAGCAGGGACGCAGGAGAGATCCAGGGGCTCGACCGGCACTGGAGGCTGTGAGGAAACAGGTGGGAGAGCAGAGCACAGACACGACGACAGACAAAACTCACTCCATCCCAGGATCTTCCCGCTGGACCAATTTATTTGGGGATTGTGCTTACTCAACCAGGGGTGTCCAAGAACCAGCGGAGGGTCAGAAGATGGCAGGACACAGAACCTGATGAGCTCGGAGTGGTTACCGGAGGCAACTAAAGTCACGGGTGTGGTTTGCAGGGTGATTTCCACCAGGAAGGGGAGAGCAGTTCTAACGGTAGGTGGGTTCCAGAGGAGATGGGGGTGGCGCATCCGTGGTGAGAGGGAACAAGCGCGGCGTCCGGTGGAGAGGACTCCTGTCCCGATGGCCTAACAGTGGTCCTAACAGTCCATCACTTTAGCTTGCTCTTTGGTGTGCTATTGGCACTTCAGAGTTTGAGTCCTGTTACCTCAACTGTGGCATATGAGATACCAGTGGAAAACTGTAACTTTAAAAGATGATTAAAGAGTATGGTCAAGTTCTGAAAAGTGTCATGAGATAACTTTTGTTGTGATGTGGCACGATATAAACAAAATTGCATTTAGGTGAAAAATTGTATAGATGTTACAGGTTTATTCGCCATAAACATCTCTGTTTTGTAGATGTTGGCAACTTTGTATTTGCCCCTGTGATCTCTGAAGCGGCATTGTGATGTTTTCACAACAGAATTCCAGCTTCTGTTTGTCCATATGAGGATATGAGAAGATGGCATTGTGTTCTCAGATACAGTAATATGTTTCAGCTGTGCGGCCCATTAGGAAGCCTTTAATTTCTCACTGCAGAGCTCAGTCTGATCCACGGAGCCCCTAGGAGCTATAAAATGCTGATTTATTTCCCTCTCCTACAGCTCAGCACATAGAGCCTGGAGAGGAGCTAATGATGTACTACTGCAGCTATTTAAACCACTGTTTGAACACTGGTTTAAATATGGAAGGGGAAGTAAGAAATTAGCATCAGTTTTTTCCCAGTGTGATTCCAGCCTGGCAGCCTTGTCCCAGACACACTGACTTGCACATTCTCCAGACCAATGGTACATATAAGGAGAAGTTAAGTAAGTTCAGAGGGAATATACCATTTAAATTTAAATATCAAATAATGAGTTCATCTGCAAAACATGTGAAAATCAGGTTTTAGAAGCACTTACAGTGACTTATGGGGAAAATAAGTAACACTTGTTAATGTTCCCCTGTAGATGTTTCCAAATTTGAACACAGATCATTTCCACAAAAGTTTATCTTTTGGAAAAGCATTCTGTCATGTGTTTATTAGACCCCATTTACACCTGGTATTAAAGTATGATCTGCATCAAGACAAAACAAGAAAAATACATGTCAGTGTAAGGTGTAAATGCATCATAATCAGAATGTGATTGGATCCACCTTGCCACATTGAGGGTAGTGTGCCTGGCAGTGTGTTTGGATCCCATCAAGGTGTGCAATGTCTACAATGTGCTGACATTCATACACAACATAACACTGATACAGTTATTTGTTTGTACCTAACGAAAAATATAGGTTGATGTTCAAATTTAGAGAGGGCTGAAAGAGACACGCCTCAAATTACTGATTATATGTATATTCTGTACGATGGAAGCGGAACATCTGCGTTGCATGCATCTGTGCAGCTGATCTGCTTTAACAAAGGCAAATAGTTTATCTACTTTATTTTTACTAGTTCATTTTTATCCATCTGCAACTTACCACTCTAACTGCAACTCACCAACTCACAAAACTGCAATATTTTAAGGCAGCCCGGAGCTGCCACCACAAATTACTCACATGCAGGTTTTGTTCTGCAGGATACAGATCCCATCTCAATGAGGATAATGACACCATCAGGTGTAAACACAAAGGCAGTATCTGATCCAGAGAGATGCGACATTATTCTCACCACCACACAGTCATGTGGTTAATGTAGCTCTCAATAGTTCCAAAAAAATCTGCCCTGTCAACCTGTTTGAATGGTTTCAAGCAGGATAGACAGCAACTGCAAGTATATTTACAGCAATTTTCACAAATATTGTCACATACTTGATTACTATGTTGGTTTTGTGGCAGAGGGACAGCATTAATCAGTTTTTATTTCTTTAATTTTAGAGGGAAAGGAGACTGCGATGAGTTTTTCCTTGAATGGACAATCTTCAAAGAAACTCATTCCCCCTACAGGGAGAGAAAAATGGCAGAAAGCAGGCCAAGAAAGGCATACCTTCAAAATAGCCATTACATTCTTCCACTGTAACACGAGGAAGAAAAAGAGATCTAGACACCTTGCTGTGAGCACTCAGTGAACTTCACTAGATAATCATTGTCAAAAGATCTCTAGACACACACACATTTATTCATGCAATGATAGCAAAAACCTTCAATCTTTACGCCACAAGTAATGCCACAGACACGTTTTTTTTTTTTGGTGAGGGCATTCCGCTGCCAGAAGCAAACCATGTCACAGGAGACCCAGTCTCCTTTGGGACCAGTTGAATTGAGCCTGTTGCTGCTGGAGAGAACGGGGAAGAGAGATGAAACAGTGGTCATCTTAACACACCAAAGGACATAAATACAGATCAAAAGCTTGTTTCCAAACATTTTCATGTGTGTGGAAGAGCACAGTATTTTGACATTAACAAGATTCTTGTAATTTCCACTGTGTACTCCAGTTCAAAATCTGATGTTAAATAATAACCATGGACTTCAAATGCAAATTCTCATCCTAAATTTGTAAGCACTGCCAGATGTATCAAGTGACGTATATGTAGTAATTACAGCTTTTGCCTCTGCCGTAAGCATGAGCAGGCATCATGTAGACAGCTCTGATGACAAGCATAACAAGAGTAATAACACAGAAACAATCCATTCTGCAATTTGTGGGTCCATCCTTGTTGAGATTTGCTGTAATTTTTTTGTGGTTCAAAAAAGTTGGGACAATGGCAACAAAAGACAGGAAAAGTTTTAATGTAATTAAAGAAAACACCTGAAGGAACATCTCACAGTTAATTATGTTAACTGGCAACAGGTTAGTAACATGACTGGGTATAAAAAGAGCATCCTGAGTCTGTTTGAAGTAAAGACTGCGCTGGCAAATGGTATAACAATTTTATAATAATATTTCTCAATGTGAAATTGAATTGAAAGAATTTGGGGATTTCATTGTCTACAGTATATACTGTCATTAAAATCTGAAGAAATCTCTCTCTCTCTCTCTCCAAAAACCATTCTCTGTTAACACAGTTCATTGCTGTATCCACAAATGCAAGTTGAAACTCAATGCAAAGAGGACCCATATATTAAGCAGATCAAGACACGCTGTGACCTTCTCTGGTCCTGAGCTCATTTAAGATGGACTGAGATGAAGTGGAAAGCTGTCCTGTGGGCTGACGAGTCAACATTCGAAATTCTTTTTGGAAATCATGGATGCTGTGTCCTCCGGGCTCAGGAGGAGAGGGTCGATGCGGCTTGTTACCACCACACAGTTCAGAACTATTGAGCAGCTGAAATCCTGCATCAAGCAAGAATGGGAAAACATTCCAGTTTCAAAATTACAGCAATTGGTCTCCTCAGTTCATTTCAGTGCTTTGCAAATCCACATTTTGTTTTTATTTACATTTTACAGAGTGTCTGAAATTTTTGGAAATGGGTCGTAAAACTACATTGAACTGTTCAAGTCCTCCCCATGCTGCTTTTGGTTCATAAACTTAGTTGCACACAATAATTCTGGTAAATGGTTCAGCTGTAGTACAGGAGAATTTGACCAGGCTGCCATTGCTTGAGCCCAGTTGAGCCAAAACCAAGCCCTGTCCAACTCACGGTATGTCACCCACCAGCGAATGTTGCGGTTGGTGTGGTACAGTGCATTCTGGTTGTTTGGAGCCAATGTAGTGCGCTCACGCCGAAAGGGGTGTTTTCAGTGGGAGACTTAAGATCACTTATGATCCAGCAATTAAAGTTTTAAATTGAAAAACAGTTGCTTACTTCTACTTTCAATAAGGTGAAGTGAAAAAACAATTTGCCCTGCAATCGGCTGGCGACCGGTTCAGGGTGTACCCCGCCTCTCGCCCATTGTAGCTGGGATAGGCTCCAGCACCCCACAACCCCGAAAGGGATAGGCGGTATAGATAATGGATGGATGGAAAAAACTATTTCAGACATTTTTTAAAATTCAAAGTAAAATATTTTTATGTGACTGTATAAACGTGTCAGGAGGGGATTATTGTTGTTTTACAGAAAAAGAGAGAGATGGTGTAAAATCACTTAAATTGGCCTGACATGTACTTAGATTAGTTTAAGGCAAGATGGATAGTTGCATGTTAACAATCAGTGACACCAACTGACAAAGAATTAGCAAACATGCCTCTTAATTGGTGGTTCGTTAATAATGTTGCGAAGTGAGCAATAAGAAACAAACAAGTTCTTTTAGAGAATGCAAAAGCCTGTTTAAAAATACAGTTGTTTAATTACCCAAAATGCATGGCAAATTAGTCCCACTTGAGATAGTCAAGAACTAAACAGCATAGCATGGATAATTTATGAAATATGAAATGAGAAAGAAAAAATAATAACACATATATAATAAATAATAATAAAATATACAAATGTGGATTGTAATTGACCACTCAATTTTCTACAAATGAAGGCAAATTTTAACAAGTCTTTTGACAGCAGCAGCATAGTCCAGTAATGATGCTGGAGACGAACCTGCCCTCTGTTGTAATTACACATTCTTCATCTGGAATTTTCTTCTGAAATAAACCTTCGTTAACATTCCAGACATTGACCGGAGGTGATAACCACCCCACCTGCCATTGAAATTCCCCTCAGCCCACATTTCCTGGGAGATTTATCCCCTTGTTCATGCTGTATTTACAGAGGCAGCAGGCTATCAGACAGTAAACCACTGTGAGCAATCAAGACCATGGTTAAGTCTGTCCAACAACCTTCACAGAATGAAATCAGAATGAAGATACAGAGCCACAAGGTAAGGAAAACCTGACTCTGATTGCTTTTCAAATGTGTGAAAAGCTTTTTCTAAGCAAGTTTCCTATTATTAATACATATTAAATAATTTGAAAAATGCAAGGACATATAAACTTATAAAGAACCTTTTCTATGACATTTCTCAACAATAGCAGACACAAAAAGAGAATGAATGAAACCATTTTATGTTACATAAATGCCTCAGACAAAAGGACAGCGACAAGCATTCCTCTTTTGTTTCATGTCTTTTTTTTCATCTCTTTTTCCATTTAAAAACTCTTAAGAATGCTCCAGCACCAGTGAGTCAGTTTGGTTTGAGGAAAATATTACTGATTGAAGTGCGTTGGCACTGTCATAACCTAATAATTCCAAAATGTCAAGAAAGGAATCAGCAATGATGGACAAATCTGAGAAAAAAGCAAACATTTTCACTAGCACTGGTGGAAAGTAAAGGATGATGGGTTGTGGGGCTTGACCCTATGGCTACACAGCATGACATCATACTTATCTCTGTACAGCCCTAGGAAACAACACACAGCATAATCACCCCTCTTACAGATCAAATTAAGCCTATTACTATCTCTAAATAAGACCTCCTGCTAGAAATGTGAGGCAGTGAAGAAAAGAGCAAAACTGTGTGTCTGCTGTTGATTAACACATGCTCCAGGCCACTAAAAACCTGTAACATATGGGTCACATGTTTCCTATTTTGGTAGATGTGAATGCATGAGTGTGCATTTACATAAATAGGTTTTTGACTACTTTGGGGCAAGTTCCTGAAACTAAATTTCAGCACTGCTCAGGAGGGGGTACTGAACACAAGTTCCAGGTACCCTCTACTGTATGTTGGTGAATTTTATTTTGTCTTGAAGAACAAAATATGGAAATGAGGGTACACATTAGAAATACAATGAATGCTTTGTTGAGACTCTACAAGGTCCTCTGCCAGAGTCCTGATCCACAGAGAGCCATGAACCAGTGCATGGGAGATTATGGAGTGACATGTCAGTGCTCTCTCCACCGTCATCAAAACTTAATAAGGGTTTTGGTGGAATGGTGATCATACCTTCAGAAGAGTTTCTATACTCAACTGATGAATCAACTAATCTTTCATCATAAACTTAATGTATATAATGTTTAATTAATTAGCAATTAATTTTTTGTCTCCATTTTTAAATCAATTTCAGAATTTATGAATGTGAATTATTTTATTTGGAATGATGATTCAAATGACTGCATATTAGCAGGCATGGCGTGAGGGTTGAAGCTCTCCCTACAGTCCTACAGAGCTCTCCACTCCAAAACAACTGGCAAACAGCCCTAAACCACAGAACGTGACTCTGATGAACAATCATACAGTGACAATAACCCTACAATGCCAAAACATTCACTTACCTACATTATAGATCATATTTTTACAGATTTGTTTTTTTTAACAGTTTTTAACATGCAACAATGCATCATGCATTGCTATTGTAAATACAAATCCTGCACGTTGTTCATAATTTATTTCGATATGTATACATGCTTGCATGGTGCATAATAATCCACCCCATGTGTGTATATTCATTCAGTATTTATTTTTTGGCACTATCGCATTGTTTCTAACTGAATACTTTAATTCGTATATAGACTTTAACGTATGTTCTTGGTCACTGGTGATTATATACACACATACACATGCCCATCTTTTTCACTATATTCTCCGTCATTCTTTACCTTTATTTGCTGTCCTTGTGCTTACAGTAGCTGTATTTCAACTTCCTGTGTTAGTACATTGAGAGCAATGAAAAACCGACGTGAAATTCCTTGTGCACATACTTGGCCAATAAAGCCAATTCTGTTTCTGAACTTCTTGTTTCTTTAGTAGCTATCTTTGTATGAGCGCCTGTTCACCAGTGGCTCCAACAGGAGCAGCACATCTATAAAGGTTTTTGTGGCAAAGGCAGAAGTGACTATAAACTGTGAAGCTAGATTTATGTTTGACACAGGGGTTAACAACAGTCCTGCTGTTGGTACCTGCTGTAGGTTTTGATTTATAGTTCAGTGTCAGATTTCACCTGTTGAAAGCACTACCACATCACTAGATGTATACGCTCAGGCTGACCAGGGGTTAAGAAGAATTCCTTTATTTGTCACATTAAACACAACATGCATAGTTGAGGGGGAAAACTGCACACGCCATGCAATTGTGAAATTCTTTCCCGCTTTTTGACCCATCCATGGTCAGTCCTTTTTCCACGGCAGACCAGGAGCGGTGGGCTGCCAGTCGACCGGCGCCCGGGGACCCAACTCTCATTTGTCACCATTGGTCAGGTGGTGATCTTCTAAATCTAAATCTAAATCTAAATCTAAATCTAAATCCTTGCAGTAAATGTGTTATTGTCTTGTCATTTTCTTGGTGATTGCTGAGAAGTTGTCTCTGTGTCCTTGTTGCATGAGTGCTATTGAAAAGGAGGAGCTTACTAAGCTTCATGCTTCATGCTGTCTTCACTCTCAGAAATCTCCACTGGCATGTAGAAAAAACCCAAGCAACCAAACTGACCAGTCACAATTCTTGTTGTCTCCATGTGATATTATTATAGCCACTGTAGCTCTAATGTGAGGCGGCACTTATGAGGCGGCACTTATGAGGTACGGTATACTTATCTATAACTCACTTAAAAATAACTAACTTAATGCACAACTATAAACCTGCTTTCAGTCTGCTGTATTCCTAATTCCCTTGTTTATGTTTCCTTGCAATAATGAAATTCAAGTACTGATTTCTCAGTAAACTATATTCCCTGTGTTGCATATGGCTTAATACAGATGAAGTGACTTGACTTGGAATGAATGAAAGGAACACTCAGCATTTTGGTGAGTGCCCTTCTTTGTGCACAGCCACATGATGCTTAAGGTAAAAACATCCCAGAGCTTTCTCTGCAGTGGGCACACAAAAATGAAATTGATATTGATCTTCTCACTGACTCAGTTTTTGACAGCTACTGAGTTTATTTCTCAATGTTGTGACTTTCGAATAGGCTATTGACTGTTGGCCTTAACTGAAGCAGAGGGCTGTTGGCAAATTCTGATCAACTCTACAAAATCCTACAAGGATCCTCTACACTCAACTATGGGATTTGCCATGTAGGAAAAAAGTTAGCAATGTGAAAAAGTTTACATTTAGGCTTTGTAAGAAGTCATGAAGCTTAGTGGATGTTCAGTCACGAAGACTGTCTTCATGCTACTCATGTAGTTACTCTGTGTCTTTTTCCCTGCTTCCCATTCAATCAGCTGACGGAGGGTGTTCACTCTGTTAAACCAATCAGATTATGCCCCAACTTCTTGGAGCCAACTTAAAACTGTTCTGTCTCTTGTCTTGGTCAATGTGCACACTTATGGATGTACAACTGGTGAGACTAGTGATTTACTTTTTCCTCTTTTCATGATGATTTAAAACATTGGGATCCCTTTTTGGTGGCATGGTGGAACAAGAGGTAACACTATTGCCTTGCCGCTAGAAGGTCCCGATTCGAATCCCGCTGTGGGCGCTGGTGGCGTGTCCTCCAACATGCCTTTCAGTGCCTGCTCAAGGAAAAAGGGAGCCTTTCTGTTTGGAGTTTGCATGTTCTCCCCGTGTTCACCTGGGGTATCCTCCTTAAATAAGCCCCACTAAAAACATGCAAGAAGATCACCACCTGACCAATGGTGGCGACAGAGAGTTGGGTCCCCGGGCGCCGCTGTCGGCTGGCAGCCCACCGTTCCTGGTCTGCCGCGGAGGAAGGACGGACCAAGGATGGGTTAAACGCAGAAAATGATAATTTCACGGAAACATGGTGTGTAATGTGCAACTAAACTCTGTGTGTGATAATAAAAAGTACGTTTCTTCTTCTTCATCATCCTCTTTAACCACAGCTCCATTGTTGGACACTTGGGTTTGGCGTGCCAAACAATTGGCAAAAGCAATCAATAGTAGATCCAAGAAAGGCAAGGCAATGGATGTGGTCAGGTACAGAATGCTGAGGTAATTACCAGTGGGCAGAAGATTAGACAAGGTCAAGAGCAGGCAGGGTCGATAATGAGTAAGCAGTCCGATACTAATAGCTGGAGAGCCTTACATGTAGGTGAAGAACAATCTGGAGAAGACTGAGTGTGGGGGAGCAGCTTAAGTATTGCACTGATTGTTACGAGTCTCATGTGTGCTGCAGTGATTGGACAGGTAGCTGTGGCTGAGAGGTGAAGGTTGCTGGCTGAGGCAGTAGCTAAGAAGCTGGCCGACTGTGACAGGAGATCCCCACAGAAACAATACAAATCTTCCATACTGTCTATTATTATGGAAAAGCTAACCAGACTGCAGAGTACCAAGACTGTAATATCATGTGTTTCACGGGGACTTGTCTAAATGAACTCACACTGGACTCGCATGTTATTTTGAATGGATTTCAATTGCTGAGAACAGACAAGAGAGTGATGGAGAGTGGTCAGAGGAGGTGGCAATGCTTAGATTACATTTAGATTTATCTACAAATACATCAAACCGTGAAATTCTTTCTCCACTTTTAACCCATCTTTGATCAGTCCTTTCTCCGCAGCAGACCAGGAGTGGACCAGTTCCTCTGTCGTCACCATTCGGTCAGGTGGTGATCTTCTTACATGTTTTTAGTGGAGTTATGGAGTTATTTTAGTTATGGAGGATACCCCAGGTGAGCACAGGGAGAACATACAAACTCCACACCGAAAGGCCCTTTTTCTCCAAGCACCAGGCACCAAAGGCATGGTGGAGGACACGCCACCAGCGCCCACAGCGGGAATCGAACTGGGACCTTCTAGCTGTGAGGCGACAGTGTTGCCACCGTTTCACCGTGCCACCAATACAATCTCTCAGTACACAAATACATCAAACTGGACAGAATACATCAAATTTGACAAATACATACATGAATCCCACATCATACACCCACTAGCAGCACATTCTCAAACTTGCACTGCCCACTCTAACAGATTGTGGTCTGTCACTGAGGAAGCTCTTTACCCAGTGGATGAGAAGTGGTGGGACAGCATGGACTGCGGGAGGAGCCCTGAATCTGGAGACTGGGAGTGGGCCAATGAACTGAATCTGAATTAAGCAGATTTGATTCTACCCCACCTGTTGGTGGTTGCAGCATCCTTGACACCAGCAGCACCTTCTTCACACCACTATTGAGAACACTATATCCATGCAATATCTTGTGCAATATTACATATTTTCTTCAATATTTTAGATATTTTTTTTTACTTTTTCATACCAAGCCAATCACAAACCACAAAGAGAACCCCCGGTTCCTCTTCTCCACCTTTGATATTTTAACAAGCACAAGCACAAATTTTACAAAAATTTTTAACATGCCATCAGATGCTATTTGTGAGAACTTTGCAGACCACTTCAGAACCACAATCAAGGACATCAGATCAAGCCTTTTATCCTTACAAGTTTTATCTGTTAACACACCGGAACTGTTGTCCTTGCCTGAGGTAACACTGGAGAGTTTTGCTGGTTGATGCGAGGACACTTGGTCAAGTTTTCTCACAAGTAAACCCAACAACCTGCCTTTTAGATCCAATTCCCACATCACTTTTAACCCTAATGTTGTCTTTGCGGTCAAATCTGACTAATTGACAATTTCTCTCTCTAAATTATGTAGTTAATTTCATCTGTTTGTCATAAGATTCCTTGACTTTGTTCATACATGGCATCTGAACACACAAAATGAATTTTGGGATTTTTTTATTTCAATTTTTGATTTTTTTATTGAGCTTATGTACACCCTTGGTCTTCCTGGTCAGAAATGACCGGTCATTAAAAATGAATGGGTAAGATTACAATTAGTGTATAAAATAGATGGCAGCACAATGGCTGAGGCTTCAGATTATTTCTTTGACCATGACAGAGGGAAGGTCATTGAAGATGCTTTTGAAGAAGATGTGTCACAAGATGAGGATGACACAGAATAGGATCCAGACAAAGAGACCACTGATGGGGAATAATCCAGTGATGAAGAGGATGCTCCTGCTGTGGTTACATTCCAGTCAAAGAATGGGACTTTGTCCGGGTGTTCGTCAACACCTGAGAGGAAAGGTCAGCAGAAAATGTCATTTAGAAGACTCAAGGGTCAAGGTATGCCATATCCTGGGTGGATGATGTAAAGTCCTGCTTCGAACTGTTCCTGACAGGAAGTTCAAACAATAGTCATGAACATGACCAACTTTGAGGAGAGATGGGTGTACAAAGATGCCTGGGAGGAGGTTTATGGTTGGTTATCATTCAAGGGTTTTCTTTGGATGAGCAGAAATGCGCAGGCTGTAGGCCGCAGACGAAAACTCCTAAGTGTCTGTGCCTTCGAATCTTGATCAAACAAAGCTTTGAACATTACATCAACGTTTTACAGTTAAAAATTAATCAATCTACCGACAAACAAACAAACAAACAAACATTATTTCCGATTATTTTGATTTTTGTGATCTTAGTTTATTTTGGATTTTTTTGATTTTTGTGCAGCTGATTGTGTTGCTGCAAAAAATGAAGACATTTTCAGTCTCCTTCTGAGTATCCGGAGCCAGCCGTTTGAAGATTCTCCAGCACTTCTTCTTCTTCTTCTTCTTCTTGGTGTTTGCTTCAATCGTGTGCTTTTTGGCAACGAGCTCCACCTTCCCGGCCTTGAGCTTGTTTTCAAGGCTGTCCTTCACTTCCCTCATGAGCTCCAGTTTTATTGAAAGGACTTTATTCAGCTGATCGACATAATCATCATAATCATAATCATAATCATAATCATGATCAGCCTTATACTGTGCAGTGTCTATGTTTGAAAGCTGCTTCTTCAGCCTCAAAGTGCTCATTTCAAGTTTGTTTTCTGCATGGAACTGCTTTTCTGTAAAGAGCTCGGCTTTTCAAGACTGGTGTTTGCTTCCTTCAGGTGCTTGTCGGTAAAGGGCTCTACCTTCGCTGCCTTGAGCTCATTTTCAAGACTGTCCCTCGCACCCCTCATGTGCTCCAGGTTCATTGAAATGTCGTTGTCTCATGATGCATTTTTATTATATAAATGATAATAGTTTTGAGACTAATGGTTGTTTTATTCTAATGTGAGCAGACTGTCTCCCTCATGCTGTTACTTTGAAAGACCAGCAGGGGTCAGTGTTCCAGGTTTATCTCCCACAGTTTCCTGTGGGAGATAAGCATGAAAAAGCACCAGAGAAGGTGAAAATGTTGTTTAGTGTTCCTGCTTTGTCAAGCTCGTCCACAGATGGACTGATCAAAATGAGTAACCAGACCTTCAGATTTCTGTTCATGCCACTGTTAGCCGCTAACTTCAAGAAGACTAGCTTAACTCAGGCTGGTAGGTAGTTCAGCTACATCGCGCATGCAGTTTTACCAGGTAGATACAGTCACCTGGCCAATGAACCTGACAGTAGATGTGCTGTATGTATGTGATCATGAGAGAAGATCCTGTATGTGAGTTCTAAAGTTGGATTTTGTTAATATTCTGTGCATCAGACTTAAAATTGGAACTTTTCTCTTTAACTTTACAAAATGGTGCTGTACATGTTTATTTTGCATTTAGAGCTGAGTAATGATGCTGAATACAACGCATGTGAATTAGGAATTTAGGAAATTAGGGGATAATATATATATTTTCATGGATTTATAATCAGCTAGAAGGCAACGGTCAATTTTGACCAGGAAGACAAAAGTAGTTAACACAAAATGAAGACAACAGGTGGTTTAGAATCATTTTATGGATTCTTTGAGGAACACTTTTTAAACATTATGAATTGCTCTCTTCAGACAGGTGTATTCCCCACCACCTTTAAAACAGCTGTTGTGAAGCCCCTTCTGAAGAAAAGCACTTTAGACCCCAATGTTTTTTATAACTACCAACCTGTATCCAACTTACCCTTTTCAAGTAAAATTCTAGAAAAACTGTTTTTTATACAAAGCAAAGACTTAAACAGAAACAACATTTTAGAGAAACATCAGTCTGGTTTTAGGATGAACCACAGCACCAAGACAGCACTTTTAAAGATTTTAAACAACATCAGGTGGAACTTAGACAACAAGAAACTCACAGTCTTGGTTCTACTGGATCTAAGCACCGCCTTTGATACAGTAGACCATCTGTTACGATTTGTAAATCAAGTAAATCAAGACACTACAAAACCCTGAATAACCAGTGAACACAAAATCAGCCCAAGAAAACAAAAACACTCGCTACACCGTGGTGAGCAGGTAGGATGGAAAAAACACACAACCATAATGAAACCAAACAGAGGATTCAATGCTATGACAAACTAAGTGAGAACAAGAACCACACAAAGGCGACTAAGACAACGAGAAGAGTACTAGGAAGCTATGGTCACAAGATCAAATGGCTGGAAAGTCTCGGCTAGGTGCTCTGACAATCTGGCAGCGTGTCAAATGATCAGTGGAGATCAGCCTCAGGTGCGTCATCAGCTTGTTGCACTGCCAGTCCAAGCCTCCACTGCAGACCCGGAGAGAATGATTAACAAAACATAAACAACCAACATGAAAAGGAAAAGAAACCCAACTCAACATAACACAGACTCTAACACCACCTGGTTGACCTCTCTTGTACTGTTTTTAACTGGTTCCACTCTTATCTCACAGAGCCATGTTTTTATGTAAGAATGGATACATGTTCCTCAGGAACCCATGAAATTAGGGTCTCTATTTTCGACTCCCCCGCCGGCACAGCGCAGGCTGCACACCCTGCGCAGTGGTATTTTCGTGCAGCGCAGGCAGGCACACAGCGCACTTGGTATTTTGGTAAACCGAGGCGTACAGGTGTCGGCATAATCAGCTGGCGCATTTCGATTTTTGACCCATTTCGGTCTGCGCCGGTGGCGCAAAAGTGCGCTGAAAGCTCGCCACCTCAGACCTGGTCAACTCTGTGTGCCAGTGGTGCACTGCCGGGCAAGCGGATTTTCGTAAACCGGCGGAGTCGTGCGCTCACGTCACCAATACCTCACAGGCAGGTTTCCACAGTGTCTGGCATTTCACTGCGAGCAATAATTAGCAACAGCCACGATTCAATGCAACTATCTGAGTCAGCACATACAGTCAGACCTAAATTTATATATTTTGATCCGTATCTTACATGACCACATTGCAAGCACTTTCGGCTCACGTAATGGTCACTCAACCTGTCCGAATGTACACAGGTGATACAGGGATGTCTGGTGATCTGTGACTCAAATTGTCTGGTGACAAACGTATATGCCACTTTCCCCGGGTCGGAACATGACTCGTTCATCCTGGCGAATTCTAGCATCTCTACAGTTTTTCAGGGGGACACCCCTCTGGATGGGTGGCTGCTAGGTGATAACGGCTATCCACTGAAAACGTGGTTGATGACGCCATATATCACACTGTCAACAAGACGGCAGCATGGTTTTAACAGTGTTTTCAGCAGTGCTCGGTCAGTCATCGAATGTACACTGCGATCAATAATTAGCAACAGCCATGATTCAAAGCAACTATCTGAGTCAGCGCATACAGTCAGACCTAAACTTATATATTTTGATCAGTATCTCATCTGACCACATCGCAAGCACGTTCGACACGCGTAATGGTCACTCACCCTGACCGAATGTACACAGGTGAAACTGGGATGCGAACTAATCAGTTAATGTCGCTGTGCCAACCAGAAACAGCCGTGGCATCCTACAGAGCATATATACTGCATCTATCTCAGAGCACTCGAGAGACAGAGAGAGACAGACACATGGAAAAAACGTAAGTGATGATCGTTGTCCGCTATTACCCATGTCATTTCATTCCAAATACAAATGTTATCATTGTAATGCTTAACGTTATCTACAAAGATGGAGTACATCATTGCTTTGAGGAGGATGAGGAGGAGGAGGAGGAAGAGGCCGAGGATTTACCATCTAAGGACCTCATATTTAGACATGAGTGACGTCAGTCTCCTGGAGCTGGTGTGATTGGTGAAGATTTGACTCGGCTGTGTCAAACCCGCTCCACGCCTTCTCCCCTCTCTCTTTCCGAGTTGCGCCGCTGGATGGGACTGAGATGAGAAGGGGGAGGTGATGCGCTGGCAGCGCAGTGCACGAAAAGTCTGCGCCACCACGCCCCATTGGCGAAGCGGACCCGACTTTGCGCCGCGCCAGCGACGGAGTTGAAAATAGAGCCCTTGGTGTGGGGTTCCCCAAGGCTCAATTTTAGGTCCAATTCTTTGTAATCTTTACATGCTTCCTCGTGGAGACGTCATCAGGAGACATGGCATCAGTTTCCATAGCTATGCTGATGATACACAGTTGTACATTGCCGTGACTCCTGATGACACATGGCCAATAGATACCCTTTTTAACTGCATTTTAGATATCATGTCATGGATGGCAGGAAATTTCCTACAGCTCAACCAGGACAAAACAGAGGTTTTAGCTACAGGTCCTGAAGGCCAGACTGAGAAACTTTTACCAAAACTACAGGATTTTAAACCAACACAATCAGTAAAAAAAAACTGGGCATGATTTTTAACTCTGAGCTGACTTCTATTCCACATATCAAAAATACAACAAAAATAGGCTTTTATCATCTTAAGAACATAGCCAGCACAGAGGTGCGAATGCATGCTTTTATTTCCTTTCGTTTAGATTACTGTAATGCCCTGCTCTCTGGTCTTCCCCAAAAAGAGTATTGCTAACCTCCAATTACTGCAAAACTCAGCCGCATGCGTGACGTGCCGCTACTCTGCTACATATATATTTTTTTATCTACTGTGCAACACTGCAAAACACTGTACTTCTTACTATCATATTTATAAATTGCACATGGTACAAACATAGGACCTATGGCAAATATGGGAAAAAGGATAGACAGAGGAGAATGAAGAGAAAACTTATGCATGTTCTGTAGGTCTTTCACAAAATTGTGTTCAATGATGGAGAGAACCATGCTGAACAGTTTGTGGCGCATAAATGAACAGTGACTGGTGGAGGTATATGCTTTGTGGGCACAACATCCTGCGAATCAGGTTATTTCTAATGTGCGTCTATTGGCTATGATTCCTGTTTTTGTGCTGCTGTGATAAATGACATGTTTCATGTTCTGTACAGCTTTTGCAATGTCAACTGCAAGGTTCTTGGGATTGTACCTAATGCCACTGTACAGAAACAATCAAATCTGTTTCAGAAGGCCCATCTGCTCCCCAAGGTACCTCTTTCATCCATTTTCTTCTGTTCTCCAGTCCAACTCCAATCCCCTTGCTCAAAAGACCTGCATACTTTTTTTTCTCCTTTTTTTAACATAGGACATTACCTACAGCGTGAGGATGATTGAGGAGCAACCTTTGGAATTCTTTCTTCTTGGGGACCCAGCCTATCCGCTGGCTGACATAGGGATACATCCAGTCTCTCCAGCCATAACACCAGAGCAGAAGCCATTCAGTATGTACCTTTGCTCATCCAGATCTGCAGTCGAGAGGGCATTTGGGAGATTAAAGTCAAGATGGAGGGTGCTAATGAAACAAAGTGATTTCCACTTCACCTTTATCCCTCATGTGGTTGTAACCGGTTTTGTCCCCCAGAACTTTTGTGAAAGAGAAAAGGAACATGTCCATCATGCCTGAGTGGAAGAAGCAGCAGTCTTGGAGAGTGCCTTCCCACACTGCCACTGCTGATGCACATACCATACAGCACGCAGTAACTGCATACATGTCTGCAAAATGCCCTCAAAGGAGACATTAGACTGCACGGATTTTGATCCTGATGAGCTGCTTAGTTTTGATGCAGCAGTAACGGTATATTAAATTTTACTTGGATGTAAACAGATTTTAATGTAGTTTGGAAATGGGTTTACAAATAGAAAATGAATCCCCAACAATAATAATATAACACTTTCATATGATATAAATTCTAGTACACATTAATATGGTGATTTGGAGGTCAAAAGACATCAAAACCTGTCCGAATGTGCTTGTAAAGTGAAATGTATTAGACATCTAGATTACTACTGTTGTTTCAACGGCTTTGCAGTGAGGACATTTCACTTTTGAAATATATTCCTTTAATAAACCTGATTCTAGGTCACACCTGTTACAGAACACATGAAATATTGAATCTGTAATGTAGCCATCTATTCACCTTTCACTTTTCCACTACATTCTACCCATTGATTGATTGAGATTGTTTTTGATCTCACTGACTGTGTCCCAAACACCTGACTGAAGTGATGACATCATTATCTGTGACCTACAATAACAGGGTATGTATCAGTCTGTTGTTTTACCTCACATGTGATATCACAGCTCAGATATTATTGTAGGCAACCATGCCTGGTTTGTGACCTCACAGATTATGCCCCAGCTAGCATTTCATTGCAGGCTATCAGCCTCTCACTAACTTCATTCATGATGTCACCGATTCAGGTAAATGATTTGAGCTGCTGACAATCTCCAGAGTATCCTGCTCTGGCCATGTTTTGCCTTGGGAAAGATGGCCTCAAACTTGTTTCATCCACCAGCCACTGTTGTTGTTATGTGTAGGATCCCTGATACTCATTCCATCTTCATAACTGGTCACACCACACTTAACTACCTGTCTAAAGTAAAAGCAATAATGTGTAATGCAAACTAACTGACTGCTGACCAACTTCTTCATGGCTGGGTTTCTCAAATAATCATCCTGTCCAACACTAATATATCATCTTTTATATATGTCATATTATGCTTTGCTGTTGTGGCCGTGGTTTGGTGATCTGCTCTGACTCTGTTTTGTGTGTTTTTTCAGGGCTGGAACAAGGCAGGGGCAGGGCTGATCTTTGCAGGGGTTGAGCAGCTCCTGACACACCTGTCACCTATCTCCCCTAATCAGGACTCTCCTTCTTAAGCATGCTTCTCCCACACTCTGATGCCAGATGGTCACATTGCTCTTGCTTGTGTTTCTCGCCTCAGCATTGATCTCCAGGTTCCTGCCTTGTGTTCTCCAGCCGTCTTGCCTTCGCGCACGCTGTGATTTTGTGAGTTTTGTTTTCCTGCCTGTGTGCTAACCTGTTACGGAGTTTTTTGTTCTAAGTGTCTGTCGAGTGGTTCTCCAGCACTTTTGGTTCTTTTGTTTGCCTGTGTGCTTTTTCCCTCAGCGGAGCTTTTGTTTCCCACCAGTGACTGTCGAGTTCTCTCCAGCACCTGAGTTTCATCCTACCTGTGAGTTTTTCCCCGAGTGGAGATTTTTGTTTTTGTGTGGTGGCTGTCGAGTTTTCTCCAGCGTTTATTTTTGGACTTTAGCCTGTGTGCTTTCCCTTAACGGAGTTTTGTGTTTTTTCACTAGAAGCTGTCGAGTGTCCTCCAGCAGAGACTGACTTCTCCGTTCCCGTTATATCGGCTCTCTCAGTTGTTACTTTTTCAAAATAAACTGTGATTACCGTCTCTGCATCTGAGTCCTACTTCCAGAGTCCGTAACACTTTGCATTGATTTATTTAGTCATGAAGTAATCTGTCTCTTATTAATTTATTTGGGAGCAGTAGTTGTGCTATGTCTCTTGTACAGTTGAGTCTTCTTGGATTTTACTTGGATGGAAAAAAAAAAAAATGAATGTAGTTTAGAAATGGGCTATACAAACAGAAAATGAATCCCAAGCAGTAATACTACAACACATTCATATAGACTAAATGTCAGTAAGAATTCATTTTGTGATTTGGAGGTCAAAAGACATCAAAACCCAGCTAAATTTGCTTTGGGTCTCTTTATAGAGCACTTGGTAGGGAAATCAGACACACTACATTTTGTATTGTGCTCATTTTAAATATGACAACTTGAGACACTGACATTGATTCTGACCTACTTATGCCCGGATGGTGGCAAGAATATTTCCAATGAAGTGATGAAGATTGTTGTAACCAGAGGTGCCATAATGTCTGATCCAACCAGTGCAGGGATTGTGCTTGTACAGAGACCAGGATGTACTGAGAGCCAGTGTGTGTTGCTGATGGGGCTGATATATGCACTGAAACTCAGCTACCAAAAGAACTGAAAGAGACTGTTTCAAAAGATGGTCTGAAAGCCAGTCTGAAGGTAATGTCTCCAAAAAACAAATTGATGTTCTTACAAATGTCAAGTCGTCAAATTCCGCAGGAATCGCGTTTGTAAAGTTTTGTTGCACAACTAACACATGTTCAATCAGCAATTCCAAAAACAATTTGGCCCATAAGCAAGTACTGCAAACCTGGGTAATGGAAAAATACATCATCACCAAACTACAAAAAGACATACATAAATCACAACATATCATAACATAAAAGATACAAGACACTCCAGGGTGTTAATACAAGAGATGAAGATGAAGGCATAAGACTTTAAATACTCCTTTAACAACCCATTGAAATTCAATTGGACAGCTTTGGTGTAAATTCTGTCTTTACAAAGTTTAAAAAGTTCAGTTTTGTGACATCGTCAGGAATGTTAAAATGAAAATATGTTGATAACTGAGATCATATTCAAATTTCATCAGCACCTTCATTCTGAATCACATAAAGCCCCATGGTGGTCTGTGCAATCTCTCTCAGATTGATGTTCTAATGATGACAAACAATTTCAAAATTTTGAAATAAAGAAAATCTGAAGTTTATTTCTAAAAGCTCAGTAAAATGCCATTATTAACCAAGCTCTCTAGATGAGAGTGTTGCTATCCTCATTGAGGACACAAAGACTTCTAAGGACACACAAGTTCAGTGTCCTCACTCTGCAAAAGAAGGCCTATTAAATATTATGAGGCTCTGTTTTTCAAGACATAGTTCATAGCCCTCTTATTCTCGCCCCAGTGGATACTACACTAAAGAAGCAGCAGCATGCTGATACACAACATATCCTTCTCTGAGCTTTCAGATTTTATCAGAAATGACCCCTTAATCCGCACCTGGTTTGTTTTACACAGCAAAACAGAGTTCATTATTCTAGAGTGCTAAAAATGAACTTGTGTCATTCTCCAAAGCTGAGGAAATTGTTGACATGTTACATGGAAGTGGTTTGGATATTTTGAAAGAAGCGCAAAGTAGGGCATTGGATGATGCCAACAGAGTCAAGAAACAAATTTTTACCATCATCTGAAAAAGCCATCCCAGCAACCACATCATTATTTTAAGCTAAAATGTAAACTAGCTTATAATTTTTTTGTCAAGGCCGATGGCATTTGCAAAGTTAAATGTTTAGATCTAGGCCCTGTCAGTATATTCTTTTATCACAAAATATATTCCAGAAACTAGACCATGCAATGTTGCACAGTTATGTTTACATTATGTTTTTCTATTTCTTATATTAATAAACTCTTCTAAAGTTTAATTAATGAACCCTCTGATTTCTTCAGGCATTTAGTCATTATCAATAAAATCTTTATACTGTCAGCATTATCAATTCATGTATCCTAATAAATGTAGATATTGATAAATATGGAAAAGAAATGTAATCATATTCTTTGCCATAATCAACTAAGAAGTCGGTCAAATGCAGAGTGGAGTGTGTGTGTGTGTGTGTGTGTGTGTGTGTGTGTGTGTGTGTGTGTGTGTGAATGAGAGAGACAGTCTGATATTGAATTATCATTATATAAATTTTATCAAAGTATGTTAAGGCTGCCACAGTCTATATCTCGCTTACCAACTGTAAAAGGAGCCAGCCTTACTTTCATTTTTTAAACCTAACTTGTTTCAGCAAATGACTCATCCTGAGTAGCCTGACCATTAACATTAGTTCAAATGCATTCGGTCAAGGAGTAAAGGCAACAGGCCTAGTTTAGAACTTGCAAATGAACTCACCTATAGTGAGAAAGCATGGGCAAACTTAACCATCAGCCAAAGTGCTTCCTGCTTAAGGGCAAAGGAAACACAAGGTCTAGTTTTAGACGCGACAAGGCCCGCAATGGTGAGCAATATCTGCAATAATATATTCATACACCATAACACAACAGATTGCAAACAATTAAACCTACCTTACAACTTAAACACCACAACTGTAAAAATGTTGTTCACATCGATTTACGCCAGTTTACGTTTCTCTTTACACTCACATGCATACATTACATTACATTCAGTTAGTATTCAGCATATTTATGTTTTGTTTAAGTATTTGAAAAAATAAACTGTCAATTTCATGTATTTCAAAATATTGGTTCATGTTTTTGAAGGTCAAGAATAGTGCACAGCCTTATTTTTCTATTGTATTCTTTGACATGTACAGAGAGTGAAGCACTAGATACTCAAAAACCTACATTAATAATTGGTATATGTTGTTTTTGTTTATTTTGTCAATTGATTTTTCTTTTCACAGTGAGGGGTTTTACAATAAATACAATAACCTTCAATCATAAAACTACAAGGACCATGTGCATTTTTTGTTGGCTGATGTGGGAACAGGCAACAGAGGAGCACGCTGTAGAATGACAGTAAAATGAAGATGTTAGAATAACTCAAATGAGATCATTTGACCACTTAATAAACACCTCATAAGATTTACTCAATAATGGATGAGTAATGGATCTGTGGCAGTCATCCACTTATCAGAAGGTCGGTGGTGGTGGTTTGATCTCAGTCTATGGGCTCTATTTTCAATTCTGCCGCCGCGGGGCGCAGGGTGCGCATCCTGCGCAGTGTTATTTTCATGCAGAGCAGGCAGGCGCACAGCGCATTTGGTATTTTGGTAAAACAAGGCGCACCAGGATGGGCATTGCGGCGCAGTAGGGGGAGGTGTCAGCATAATCAGCTGGTGCATTTGCATTTCGCTCTGCGCCGGCGGTGCAAAAGTGCGCTGAAAGCTCGCCACCTCAGACCTGGTCAACTCTGTGCTCCAGTGGCGCACCGCCGGGCAAGTGGATTTTCGTAAACCGGTGGAGTCGTGTGCCGATGTCACCAATACCTCACAGGCAGGTTTCCACGGTGTCTGGCATTTCACGATTCAATGCAACTATCTGAGTCAGCACATACAGTCAGACCTAAATTTCTATATTTTGATCAGTATCTCATCTGACCACATCGCAAGCGCGTTCGACACGCGTAATGATCACTCAACCTGACCGAATGTACACAGGTGAAACAGGGATGTCTGGTGATCTGTGACTCAAATTGCATGGTGACAAATGTATATGCCACTTTCCACGGGTCGGCACATCCGTTCACTCGTTCATCCTGGCGAATTCTAGCATCTCTACAGTCTTTCAGGTGGACACTACTCTGGATGAGTGGCTGCTAGGTGATAACGGCTATCCACTGAAAACGTGGTTGATGACGCCATATATCACACTTTCAACAAGATGGCAGCGTGGTTTTAACAGTGTTTTCAGCAGTGCTCGGTCAGTCATTGAACGCACATTTGGGGTTCTCAAAATGCGTTTTAGATGTCTGGACCGGACAGGTGGTTCATTAACATACAGCCCTCAGAGTGTCGGTGCATTCTTGGCATGTTGCGTTTTACACAACATGGCTGTATGATGTGGATGTCGCTATGAACTCACGGAGGACACATTAAGGGACTTAAGGCGGATAGAGGCCGAACTGCATGTGGCGTGTCAACTGGGAGAGCAGCAGAGCGCACGGGAGAGGAGGGAGCGCCTCGCCGCCCAGCTTTGTCATTAAGTGAGTATGTGCGGTTACATCAGTTCAAAAAACACCTGACGATCAATAACTTTCCACACTAAACAGATAGACAGTATTGAAATAAATTTAGCGAGGCCGTAGATACAGCCACTGTGAGCCTGGACCTCCCAGACCAGAACGTCAGTCTCCTCCTGGGAGAAGTTTGGGCGTCAGACAGTTTCCTGCGTGGGCTCAGTCATCCTCGAAACTTGCCATGGTGGTGGCCAGTGGTGTTTTTAAAGGTGAGGCAAGGAGCTGGTGTGATTGGTGAAGATTGGACTCGGTTGGACTAGGCTGTGTCAAAGCCACTCCACGTCCTCTCCCTCCTTCCGAGTTGCGCTGCTGGGTGGGACTGAGATGAGAAGGGGTAGTAGATGTGCCAGCAGCGTAGTGCACGAAAATACCAAAGTCTGTGCCGCCACGCCCCATCGGCGAAGCGGACCTGACTTTGCGTCGCGCCTGCACCGTGCTGGCGGCGGAATCGAAAATAGAGCCCTACGTGTCAAAGTATCCTTGGGCAAGATACTAAAACCCAAATTGCCCCCAATGCTGTGCCATTGGTGTGTGAGTGAATGGTTAACAGACTGAAATGAGCTGGTGGCCTAGCCATTGTATGAATGTGTGTGAGAAAGGGTGAATGCAGACTAGTGTTATAAAAGTGCTCTGAGTGGTTGTCAGACTAGAAAAGCACTTTATAGTCCATTTACCATTTACCATCTAGAAAAACAGCCAACTATGCAGTTGTGTTTGAACAAGTTCAAGATAAACTCAGGCTTCTGTAAACAAAAGTAGACTGAACTTTATACAAAACTTAACTCCTACAGTTGACTGTACTCCCTTTCTTACGGAAGCGCTGAAATAAGTGGAGGGTCAGAACTTTCTGTTGCTTTTGAACTTAGACTTTATTTGGGAAGATATATTTGGTCAATCAATATTTACCAATATCAACAAATGCTACAGTATAATACTGATGAAATTACACTACAAGCTGATAACTAAATTAATATCAGTAAAAATCCATAAAAGACACAGAGCATACAATACAGCAGTGAAGACAGTAAAGCTCAAGCTGCCTTGTCTCACCCTGAAACTCCAAGACAGGAAACACCCCAGCTCATGCCTCTGATCTAATCAAGAAATTCACAATTGTGACTTCAGCTTTGATGATAACATTTGAGTCACAGAAAACATCTATGGCAAAAAAAAAAAAGGAAAAAGAAAAAGAAAAAAGAAAGAAGCACAATGATTACATGAGAGGCTCTGACTGGGGATAACTCTCAACAAATTGGTATGCTCAGAAAGGCCTCCATCCCCACACTGATGCACACGTAAACAGAGGCAGGGATGATAGAGTACAGATGTTGTTGCAGGACAGCTCCCTCCTACTGGAAACCAGCTGCTCGGATCAGGGATCAGACTGGGCAGGAGCACCGTGGTGTCACTGTAATGACAGCAGCTACCTGTAAAACACAAGCAGAGCAGACAACAGGAATCAATCACCTCGCAGTCAGTGATGGCGCTGTCAGCCTTCACAAAGCACATGGAGGATGCAGAACTCATACCAAAGCCCTGCTGCTTGCTTGTCATTCCCTTTCATTTGTGGATTATTAATTGGTGAGAAACCAATTTGTTCTTTTTATTCTAAAAGTGTCACAGGTTGTGGGAAGTAATTTATGATTCGTGGTCAATGGCTGAGTTTTAATTAAGTCCAGGCCAGAGTTCACAGTGCTGGAGATGGAAGTGGTTCATTAATCACCAACTAGGAGACTAGCCTGGTACATGAAAGGCCAAAGCGCATCACTTTTATCTGAATTACAGTTAATAGTTGGCCAACAGGAAACACGTAAGTGAATTAAGCCCTTCGAGTGAAAAGGATTCTGACGATCATGTTGGCCTTTGATGACAAGGCATAAGATGAATCTGATCAAATTATGGATTTAGAATCAATTCAGGTGCCTCCCAAACTGTGTATTTATTAAAATGTAATAAATAAAAAAAAAAAAAAACAGATCCACAACACTTACTGATTCAAGCCTTCACACATTGATAGGAAACATGTAAATCTTCACTGGCACTGAGCTTAATGTGACTATTAAGTAATACTGTCAGTAAATAGAAAAAAACAAGAGTTGAAAGGAAACTAGAGAATAGTATTCAAAGTATTAGAAATGGTGATAATTGGCACCTGAGAATTTTCCAATGCATCAGATTAGCTGTAGAATCAGAGGGCTTCACAAATTGCTGAGTCATTAGCATCATGTCAAAAGTCGGAAAAAGACAACTTGTGACCATTTCTGAAACAAAATGTAATTCTGAAACAAAGTGCGGTTGTGTATGGTGCTTTTGTGTGGGAAACACTGGGAAACAAAATATTTAGCAGGTAAACACATTTGTTCACCTGCTGTAAACCAACAGCACGCTTCATTCACCAAACATTTTTTGCCGTCGTGGGTGACAATTTCCTTACATATCATACAGTGATCAGTCACATGACATTCCTTTTTTAAAAGTATTATTTACATGTGCAAGAGGAATAAAAATGTACATCAGTGCAATATATTGTACTAGGTTTTTTCTTTTTTACTGTCTGAATTATATTTTTGAAGCTACAAGTCAGTAAAGACAAGAACATTTGGTTAATACAATGCTTGCTTGTGTGCGATCCTTTTAAGTAGCTTGAAAGGGAATCTGAATGGCTGCTGCTGCAGGGCATAATGGTAAATGGTAAAATGTCTTAACAGCAAGAAAAGAAAAATCAGTAAGTCAGTGAACTGACTCAGTAATGGAAGTTACACAAAAAAGTTTGCTAACATTAGCCACCAAAGGCTGCTGGCCATACCAGAGCAAGGCTGAGAGTGTGATTAGAACAACGGTGTGTTTCGCTGCTTATGAAATGAATTTTTCATTCATATTGAGGAAGTTTTTGTTATCCCCTTGTTCAAAAGTTACAGTCTCATGTTAAAATCACCTTCCTCCACACTGTCTGACTGTATTTGTGTGACAGCTTGTTCCTACTGTTCATTGAAGCTATAAGATATTTTGACTAAGGGACATTCAAATACAAGTCACAAGACTCTGTTTCTCTGGTTTTGCTACATTACGCATTTTGACAGTAACTTTTTATAACTGTGATTTTGTTGTCCCAGTCCAGTCAAACCCCACTAAACATGTTTTAAATTATAGAAGACAGCACGAATCAACAAGCAATAAACATCTAACATAATCAGTGCCACGATGCAGCAACAGCACACGACACAATCGAATGACCAAAGGTAAATATGATGTCCTCTGCTCCACTGACCAAACATCACTGGTGGCTCTGAGCCATGGTAAATATTATCCCAGGATTAACAGTAAGTGGATGATTATGGGTGTAACTGTGGGAAACATGAATGAACCACTGACAAATGAGTGCTGACATAATTCTGACATCTGAGATGGGTCATTAGCATACTATCTTCTGTATCATTTTATAGACAGCTCTGACATGTTTGTATCTTTGGAAACTTTGGGACCTCCGCGACAATTCAGGTGTGCAGTCACTCAGTGAAACAATGAAGCGGCAGCTGACAGTCTACAGTACCTAAGGCATATGAATGATTATGGAACTACATGCGTCATCATTAAACAGCTACACAGATCCGTATCATACAATCAACCTAAAACTTTCTCCTTCCTTCTCCAGCCTATAATCTCCAATCAGACACTTCCAGATAATCACTAAATGAGCTGCCTGCAGCTACATCTCATCAGTGCTCCTGAGGGCTGCAACTGACTGACCACACATGCACACATACACATACACATACACAGACAGAGAGAGAGAATTAAAGAGAGAGAGAGGGGCAGGGAGAGAGGTGCAGCAAAAAAAATACCCAGACACATTCAGGAACAAATTGTATTTCTCTTCACATGATATATTTTTTATGTAGCAGTTATGCTCTGGCAATACTAATAAAGAAGATTAAATTGAACAGAACTATGAGAATAAGGCAAATAAATTTGTGTTTGCCTAAGTTTTCTGATGGACTCAAGAGCTTCCAAAACTTGAGTCAAAGAAAAAGATTGAAACTGTATTAGGTGAGCAGAGCCTGAGATCAAATAGTGGCTCATTGCACATATTCCTGCATAAAATGTGAACAAAAAGCAATAAAAAGTTGAAATATTAAAAAAGACAGGTACTGCTGAAAACCACTCTCATGCAAACAGATGTATGATAATAATGCAACTAGACAAAGCAGGTAGATCATATCAAAAATCTAAAATGTCATTCACTTTATCTGCAGCTATCATCGACAGGGACGTTTGGGGAAATTTAGAAGATGAAAACCCACCATCACAGTGAGAGGGGATCACTGAGAGTGACGCAGAAAAGAGGAAGGGAGAATAGAGCGAGAGGGAGAGAATGGAGAGAGCATAGAGAGAGAAAGAGTGATGAGAGGGCTATGAAGTTTGACAGGAGAATGAACATGACTATACTGCAGAGCTCGTCCATGAAAAGACCTAAGGCGTCCGTCAGATTGGTGATTTTGTGCCCATCTGCACAATGTTCCAATCCAGACCAACTGGAAGGATGCCAGTTTAGGAGGAAAGGAGTTGGTGTGAGCAGATTTATATCAAGGTAGATCTGTGTGTGTGTGTGTGTGTGTGTGTGTGTGTGTGTGTGTGTGTGTGTGTGTGTGTGTGTGTGTGTGTGTGTGTGTGTGTGTTTGGGGGTGTATGCGGAGAGGGGTAAAGATATCTCTTTGTAGAGATCAGACTGTGTCTGCTTGGCTCACACAGTCAGAGAGTGTTGCCAGTCATGGCCACATCAAAGCTCTGCCTGCCTGCCACCACAGAGAGCACCCCCCTCTACTTCCGCAAGACACACACACACACACACACACACACACACACACACACACACACACACACACACACACACACACTTGCACAGACACACGTTTGTATGACTACATTCATTCCTCAGCCCATAATCCTGCTGGCAACCTTCACCACTACTTGCTCTTTGCTTTGACCTTTACCTCAGTCTTGAATGTGAATCCTGGTTTCCGACAGTTTATTTTCATAGTTTTGGACATTATTTCTTTCAATTATTCACCAAAGCACCCGCTGAGATCTGAAACACGAGCAGTCGCATGGGACAGGCCGTAGCCAAGACAACAGTTAAGCCAAATTATTGAATTAACGTTATGTAAAAACCCTTATGAAGGTTAAGTGGCCAACAAGGATAGCTGAGCTAGCACTAGCTGGCTAATCTCCTAGCGTATTGCATATGATCTGCTCAGCACCAAACAGCAAATACTCACAGTCAGCGGCTAGTTGGTGACCTTAGTATTTGGTCGAGATTGTAAATAAATAAATAAATAAATAAAAGAGTGAATAATGCACTTACATGTATCATGTCGAGCACAGTGTCATATTGTTGAAGGAGTTTGTTTAGCTAAAAGTCTTTATTTTCATTTTACCTTTTCAATTTGAGTGAGAATTTACTGCTTTGCGAAACCTGCATAGACGTGGCAGAAAATGCAAAACACTGCAAGTTTTAAAAGTGTTTATTTTCTTTTGACATTTTTTCCTTTAGAGATGTGTCTTTCCTGATCTTACAGCTAGCCTGTACAAGTAGGCCAGATGTGGGCATTAGGGCTGCTTCCCACCATAATGATTCAATCTTTGTCAATCTTTTTTTTTTTTTGAGAGCGAGAGAGAGAGAGAGATTTTGTTTTTAGGACACTTTTTAATCACTTAAACACTATGCTAAAATACAGTTAAAATAATTTAGACAATGTTTTAATGTGTTGTAAAGAGACTTATCTAAAATATGCCAACAACATTTCAAGCCAAATTTGCTCAATAAAAAGTATTCTGCACTTACTTTTCCTCTTCCCATAAAATGCACTTGCACTGATGGATGCCATTTCCCTTAATGAGAAAGAAAAGGTACCAAAGCCCCACCCCTTCACATTTGGTATCATTGAAAAGCCCTAAATGTCCTCTGTAGATAGCAAAGGGACTAATTCAGTAGTATGCAGTGGGTGGGAGATATCCAGGTTTACAAATGTCGTCCACAGAGGACAAATTTGAACTACTGGTAGTCAGGAGGATACCAGTGGTTCTTGCACGAGGTCCATTTGTCTTTCCTACAAAATAATGTTCTCTACAGAATACATCTATGATGCAAATTAGCAAACAGCTCTAAGAAGTGGCAAGTCACAACATTATCCAAACAGTCGATTTAGTCATTTAACCAAGTTCAACTAAATTCTCATGACCTACTATAGGCTACATCAACAAACATCAAAAAGTCCAATACTAAACAACATTGTGATCGAAATCTGAGTGAGGCAGGTATAGAGGTTTATCCAGAGTGATGGGAGATTTAGAGGTTTCAATCTAGTCTAGATCAATACAGACTCATTGGGTGGGTCAGCACTGTCCTGCCCCATTTCCAGAAGATAGTGTACAGATGCAGGAAGCTAATAGCTCATATCAATCACAGCCAAAACCGGTTCCATGGCACCACCATTGATTGTCAGTCAGCAGCAGGATGAATGGCATCTCTGTAATGTTGTGGAGACCATGCCAACAGGGTCTGTGTGGTGGAGGAGTGAAATGTCCAGAGGTCGCCACAAGACTGAAAGCTTTACTGGTCAATGTGTACCCTCAATCAAGAACTGGAAGAACAAGCATAGTAAGGTGTACAATAAACAAAAACCCCTCACAAATAACATTAGGCTAATTGTTACAACCATGGTGTAATTGATTTTAAACTGTCTTCTGATCGCCTAATCGCCAACTAATCCACACAATAATTCCTCCAATAGTACCGTGGTCCAAGATTGGTCCATTTGTGATGGCAAATGTCCATAACTCCAAAACAATCTCTTCCCTACATCACCTATCGGCATATTACCTCAAAACAGGCATCTTATACGGTGGTCTCACAAGCAGCAACATTGCACCAGCATTTAAAACTAACATGGTCAAGGATTCTTTTTCTGCTCTTCCACAAAAGATTTAGAATGCAGTCTCCTATCATATCACAGCCAGTACTTTGCTTTGTCAAAAAAAAAAACAGTTTGAAGGGCTAAACTGCAATCATTAATTGTCATCATTTTCACCACCCACATGCCCCATCATGTCTCTGTCTGCTGTTTTTGTGTTCCTTCTGTATTGATGCCTGATCTCACTTTGTATTCTTTTATCTTCATCACTTGGTTTGTTATCCATGGTGGCAGTTAAAGAACAAAAAAGCCAGCCCTGTAACATTATTATTTTTGCTTTTTTCTTTTCTAAATAATCAAAGTGAAATTGATACTCAACTGAAACAAATGGCAACTCCTGGGAGAATTCAATCAACTGTGGAAACTGCTTTCACTTTTCAGTCTTTCTGTGTGTGTCTTTCAGTAGAAAGAAAGAAAGAAAGAAAGAAAGAAAGAAAGAAAGAAAGAAAGAAAGAAAGAAAGAAAGAAAGAAAGAAAGAAAAAGATTTAAGAATATAAATAATGTGTTGGCATTGTCATTAAGACTATGTTAGCATGTTGAAAATAGCTCAAGCACCTCTATGCTTACTGTTTAGACCAGTTGGCGTAGACTCATTTTACTCTTAGTTCAGCTGTAAGATTGGTGGACCAATCAAAACAGCTTTATCCTCTTCTTGATCACATCTTTTACGACACATATAGTAACATACATTCTCGTACACTCCACTGCAAGTTTGTAGTATTTTCTAATTTTTTTAATGGTGCAAACTGCTGACTGTTGTTGCTTAATGTGACTGGTTTCCTCTTTTTGCCAAGTCAGTCAGTGTGCATAGCAGTAAAAAGCATTCAAACAACTTAACACCTCCGATACATCACTTGGAGCTGTCCCAGTCCTATGGCAGTCCTCATATGATGTGATCCAGTATTAAGCTCTCCACTGGAGGATGACACTCATTTCACCTGTTAAGGTAATCAGTCAGCTTTAGGTAATCTCAGATCTTCTGGAAAGCTGTTAGCAGTGCATGCTGAGAGCTGAGCAGACAAACAGGCAGTGGAGTATTTGCTTGTGTTCCGCAGTGGAGGGAAGGGTGGCATTTTGATTTGATTGGGGATTAAAGGTCATGAAGAAGTATTTAAACGCTCCCGCTCAACTTTGGGCTAATCATTCCTCCACAGCTGTGAGTTGGAGGAGTCGGCAGCACTCTCAGATCACCGTTGTCACAGTGTGTTGTCTCCCACTTTGCGGTGACAGAGCCTTACCCACCCAGCCAGTAATCCCCTGCAGAAAAGTTTGGAGTAAGCTGACGGCATGGAAAAAGATAAATAAGGATTTTCATTTTTTACCCTGTAATGAAAAACTGCATAGCACTTTCTCTCCTCGCTGAATTTATCTCTAATACAGTTTCAGATATTCCCATGCTGTAATTTACCACAATGAACAAAAACTTTCCACCTTGGGTTTTTCACAGTCCAAACAACTGAAACTTACTTAAAATAATTATTTCTTACTTCCAGACTAAGCATTCAGACATTTAACATCTGCTAAACTTCCCAGCTTAGCTTACTCAGTGCCAGACTGAGTAAGTAACACATCTATACGCACTAGAAACTTCTCTCACTTAGAGAAGAGAGATTGAGGACGTCAGTGACAAATGTCTTGCATTAACTTTGTTGTTTATTTTTCCCCGGAAGATGTGAAATAACCCTATTAAATCAAGTAGTCACTTGGCCATTAATCTCAATGCAGCTGACTAGTCCCTCAAAGCTAATGGGGTTTAGAATTTGCATGAGGCGAGTTTACCCACAAAGCTTCGCCTAAGAGGATTGCTGTTCAGACAGAGAGCTTATTGTCACACTTGTTCATAGACATGGATTAACGATACTAGGCCCAAAGAACTCCACTAACTGTGGCAGCAACTCACAAGTTCCCCTTCACTGGCTCAGATCTCTGTTTCAGAGGGACAGACATTCAGGCTGTCTGCAGCATGCATTGGCAAAATACCTCATATCTGTTAAATTTCTACAAATACAGTGCCAAGCATCCATTGACATCATGACCTCAAGCATATCATGCTTCTTCAAACTGTAAAGGTAAAGAGAAAGCCACATTTGATACATCTCTTTTTGAAAATAGTCCTAAAACTTACCTCCTGCTTCTGAAATATCAATTTCAATATTTATTTTCTGTCATATCATCGCAGCATTGCAGCACTCCTGAATTTCCGCTCTGTGTTGTCAACTTAGCTTTTTACATCATTTGAATAAGCCTCTTTCAGTGCAAGCGTGCGCGCTGTGTTTCATAGTGACTAAAGCAGCTTTGGAGTCTAAATATAACATGTATCCACTACATTAATTCTTTAATATTTATCAGTGGGAAAAAGGTACTTGAAATGTGGCATATATCCATGTTTAAAATTCAGTAGGAAAACAGCAAAAATGAAATAAAAAATACACAAGTTCTGCTCAAGTTGCAACACAGTTTAATCAACACACTCACACACTCAGGCTGCATCTCCAGGACAGCACAAATCCTTCAATATCCTTTGTAAAAAAAAAACAAAACAAAACAAACAAAAAAACAACCCCTCTATCTTGTCTACCACTGCCCACACTGTGTTACTGATCCACAGTGTGAATTATAATAGCAATCTGAACACTGACTCTCACTTGTATGATAGCTGCTCAAGAGTGACAACAGGCTGTTATGATACAACTGCAGTTTATTCCCTTGAGTAAAGTGGTGTGTTATGAATGTGTAACACATCATCGCGTAATCCAACTCTATTGTGGAGCAAAATGACAAAGCAATGCAAGCAGAGGTATTAAAGGGTGCTAAATGATTCTTTTACTTTCTACCTATCCATCTATCTGCTCCCGATACTTGCCGATTTATTTTCAGGACCACGGGGGAACTGGAGATAATACACAGATTTGTGAGGGGACAACATTTGGAGGATAAGTGAAGACTGAGCTAGTGGTTTTGAGAAGGAGACACCGACAGGGTCTGCCCAGAAACCCAAACATGATTGTTGCACATCTTCTTCCAGAAACTATGGGTATTAATACTTAACCCTAGGCTGCCTTTCTCTCAGGTGTATGGCAGGCAAACTATGGCTCCAGGCATGTCATTATTAACTATCTTTGGGAGAAGTTGGGTCCCTTAAAAATACCATAAAATGGCATGTAAGTGGTTCTGAATATGTTTGGGCACAGAGCATCATCAATCGCTTATTGAGGGGATGTGTTTCAGAAGAATGCTGTTCATCCCTTCCTCTTGATTCCCCAAGACTCATGGTGGAATTCCAGATTGCTATCAAGTTTGATGCAGATATTCATTCCCAAAATTTCTTAAAATTGTGGCCAACAGTCACATGTTCTCATGAAACAGCCACCATTTAATATGCAAATTACCATGAAAATAAGTGAGCACATTTATGCTACCAAGGAAATAACTCATTTGATTTTAGTGATCCTATATGCTTTCCCCTAATGCCACCCTCAGGCCAAACGTATTTATTATATTTTTACCCCACTGCTGATAAGGCTGTGTGAGTAACACAGTTTTCAAAATGATGCTCAACAACCTGACATTTGCATATTATGGGCTGTAACATGTATTAGAACCTCTTGCTGTCAATAAAAACGTAGTCTTTTTAAAACATTATTATATAATCATCAAATGAATTGTGATGGCTTTGCATGTTCACTGTTAAGGCCTAACATTGACATCTGGTTTTCCTAAGATGTGGAGAATCACTTAAAAAATAGAAATAGAAATAATCACTTTTCTGACTCACTATGTTCACTAGCTAGGCGCTAACTGTGTCTGCTGTTTGGTCCTGAGCTGTGTATAGTTTGCTCATCATAGCATTTTCACTGAAAACAGCTGCCTGCTGCTGTGACAACAAGGTTGAGGAGTGCTAATAGAAGCACAGTAATGTGCCAACAACAACAACAACAACTACATTAACACACTGATGTTCAACAAGTAATGTTCACCATTTGTTTTCCATCTTAGTGTCTAGCATGCTAAAATTACTAATCAGCACTAAAGACAAATGACATCCGAGGCAGACAGAAATGTCAATTTTCCAGGTGTGTGATCATGAACCAAAGTATCAGATCAAAAGATTGCCTTTCTAAAACCATCATGACACGTATCCAGCAAGATTTCATGAACATGCAGCAACAAAAAAAAAATGCAAGAATTTAGTAATATCAGATAATCATTCTCCTGCCAAGCAATGTAGTTTTCAGCAACTTTTACCAGATTGGTTTCCAAGCAACACACAGATGCAGTGGACAGCATGCTTAAGACTGGGGTGATTACTAACATTTATCTGGATACTCCCATTAATTGCAGAATTCTTATAGTAGTGCTCAGTTAGAATGTCATGT
The DNA here is from genome assembly GCF_039877785.1 of Chaetodon trifascialis. Classification (NCBI taxonomy): domain Eukaryota; kingdom Metazoa; phylum Chordata; class Actinopteri; order Chaetodontiformes; family Chaetodontidae; genus Chaetodon; species Chaetodon trifascialis. The sequence goes on along the minus strand of NC_092062.1, from coordinate 5,249,200 downwards.
TAGCGGTCCTCTTTGCTTGTACAGGGATATTTGACTCAGGATAGGTACATTTTAATTCCAGGGTGCTACAATTAAGGATATTTTTCCAGAATCTTCCCTCATTGTGGTAACCATAGGGTTCACCTTTCCCGTTTTTCACAGTGGCACCAATCTGACAGAAAGCCTGGTTTAGCTTCATTTTGCTAATTGTTTTAAAATCAATAGCCAGATCTTTCTTGGCATTCCAGTTCTAAAAACAGTTTGTTCAAGGGTCCCAGCTTCATTTCTTGACTTTTCCAGCTCTTCAATTTCTTGCTTAATAATTTCCAGAGATCTCCTTTCTCTCCATATCTCCTGACATTTTGAAACAATTTGCTGGCTGCTGTAATACTGATGTAATACAGTTATACCTATTTTGTTTTTGTAACAGCTTCGAACACAGCTCAGCCAGTCATTATCAAAGAACTTGATTTTCTATGTCAAAATTTGACCTGATGGTAGTGCTAGATGAAAAACCATCAGATCATCAAAATTATTAGTCTGGGACATGAACGTCTGTGCCAGATTTCATGGGAAATCTGCCCCATATTAGCAGAGGCATTTAACTGAAATCAAATGTCAAACTGTACCATACGTACAGATCCCTGGAAGACAAGTGACGAAAGATGAAAGAATAAACCTGCTTGTACTGCTAGATGAAAAAAAGATACAGCTAGATGAGAGGGTTCTGTTCTCTGGTGATTATAAATGTCTGTACTAAATATGATGGCAATGCATCCAATGGTTGCTGAGATATTTTAGACAGGAATACAGTGGTTGACTGACAGACCATCACTGTCATCCTTAGAGTCATACCATTGATGTGGCTAAAATGCGCATTTTTGTATGTTTACATCTACTGCCACTGTGACAACATTAGGAGTTAGTTCACTGATACAAACAGCTGACGGGGCTAATTCTACAATTGAGCACCATTAAACCATGGCAGAAGAGAGAGTGCAATGGCACGGCCTAATTGAAAGAGCTGCAGTCAAGTCAGTCAAGTGGAAAACATGATGGAAATATGGCATCTCTGTTTATTTCATTTATTAATTAAAGTGCCCGACTACAGTGTCAACTGGTAATGTCTCCTGAATACATTATTTGGAAAAACATAAATCATGTGATGGAAACATATATTCTTCTACCTGAAATGATCTGTTGATCAACATCCATGATTGACGTATCTGTCTGTTAACCATTATATTTCTTCAAATCCATGATTTGAGTGGACATTGTGTAATATTACCTGACAATGGTGAAGAAAATAGGGTGAACCAAGAGTACTGTGCTGCTTAGCAATGTATTATGTCAGTGTGTGTGTGTGCTATGTGGTGTTTAAAACTGTGCCGCTCTCTTTGCTTTAATATATGGTGTCCAGCAGCAACATCTGCTCAGAGTACATTTTAATTGATTCACGTTTTTATTTTTATCTAAGTACATTTTTACACAAATACCTTCTTTTCCTTTTACTGGAGTAAAATGTATTTTCAGAAAGTTATATTTATCTCGAAAACATTTATTTATTTATTTATTTTTTTTACATTTTCTGATGTCCTCCAGTTAAACTGAGGTTGTATTGGTGGTGGTGGTGGTGCGTGTGTGTGTGTGTGTGTGTGTGTGTGTGTGTGTGTGTGTATTTATAATTAGAATTAAGAATAAGAATAGCTTCTTTAGATACATTGTTTGCCTACATTAAATCAATCTGTTGCTTTGAAGGCACAACAGTTGCATTTCAAAGGAGCATTAAGTTAGAAAACACAACATTAGCCTGATTTAGCGTGACTGTTGGTATATACCACATCCACTTCTGGTCTTCTGTATAGAAACAGACAGACAGATCATTTTATTGGTTTGACGGAGAGCCAACATAAACAATGTTTCACTGTCCTCATGTCCCTTCAGACAGGCAACAGGGCATGTCCGTGCCTTATTTGAAGCCATAGTTTCCTTTTATATGGATTTAGGAACTCTCCCATTATCCTCTTATCCTCTAATACGTGTGTGAAGCCAGGTATGTACTCAGTCTAATCTGTGGTCTTGTTTAAATGGCCTGTGTTAAATCCATGCACAGAACCCTTTGATTTCTGTCAGTAATGCATGCTTATGCTGTTGGAGGGAACTCTGTTCCTGATGAAAAGTCATTACTGTAATTAATTACTTAATTTTACATTTTGCTGATCTCTTAACGATTGTCCAGTCACAAAGACAACAGGTCGTTGAAAATGTGAGAACAACTTTCCAAATCCTGAACAAAGGTTGTTTAAAGTTTTTGAAAGCACAACAATATGTTAATAAACTATTTGTTATAAAATATATCCTGTAATTTCAATCTTTACTTCCTTTGCCCCATGCTAACCTTCTCATTCCCTGTCTGTTAATAAATTGCATCAAACTGTATTTGTGACAAGTCATAAGCACTCAAAAGGCTTTTAAAGACTTTCTGTAAAGCAAAGGGGAGAAAGTTTCATGTTAGCCCGGTTAAAGTTCAAGAAAGTTTTCTAAAAACTTTGGACAAACAATTGTTCAATTTCAAAATACTCTTTCCCACAGTTTGGCATTTATAAGTGCCACTTAACACTTGTTTGACGACATCCTCAAAAAGGCTCAAAATTAAAGGGTCACTTCATTCAAATCACAGAAACACATTTTCCCAGTTGCCCTGAGCGGTGTCCAGTCATGCAGATCATTTGGATTTTGAGGTGGTCAAAGCAATTATATATGACATTTGAGACAATGTCCCTGTTATTCTGGGTAATACAACTCTTGCTTCTGACTATCTACTCTATGAAACAAGGTATCGATCAGAATCATTTTCATTTTTTTATGACAAGCTCTTGTAAATACTTTCATGGGAATTATAAATGACATTGTGGTGCCCTTCTGATTTTCCACTTGTATTACCCTACTTTAAGCTAAGCTCAATACATTCTTCCTCATGAAAACAAAAGCTGGATTTCTAAGCAATACAGTCAACGTACCACACCCACACTGTGGCCAAAGGCACATTTTCTAATACTTTCATTGTTTCAATGTGATGTCCTCACTAAAATCAGTGTCCTCTGATTGCCCAGCTAAAACCCACATGAGAGATGAGAGAAGCTCTCAACGTGTTGAAATGTTCATCTAGCTTTCAACTATTACAGGAGCAGCAGCAAATGGTTCGCAGACTTTTGTTCACAAGGTTTTGGCTCTCAGGCTACATCTGTGTCTCATCTGTCTTACCCTCTGATTAGTGAGGGTTATAACTGCAGGCTGAGAAGAAGATCTGCAGGCGCTAGTAAGGGCTGCCAAAAATACTGCACATGTTTGGTTTAAAGAAATGGAATGCATGTTGTCATAGTCTCATTATCAGTATTCTCCTAAAAAGACATTGCTGAACATCAATCATATATAAAGCATTAAAGCAGAGAAGTCTTGACAATAAGCAAATAAAATAAAGTGTGAATTCTCTATTAATGAAAACCTTTAAGTGCCATTAGTGTATTCATTTACATTCTATTTTTTTCTTTCTTTTTTTCTACTTTCAGTATGGAGAGCCTGAACCAATTTCATAATAATGCACTAGCTGCTGAATTGATGTACTGTAAATATATAAATGCAGGAAATAGCATTTACACACTTACATCTGATCCACCACCACTTTTAAAAACCAAACCAAACCAAACCACCTTTGACCATATTTTTTTAAATGGCTGGGTACAACCACTTCCCAGATATGTAATATGTAATATCCATTTTCCCAAGCCATGAGGTAGGTATAAGCAAAAGCTCCAAGAGAAAAACAGACACACTTCACTGTAGGTGGCAGTGAGTCACTTCATTATTTGCCTGCCACCATAAAATCTAAAAAGAACAAGGGGGAAGTTGATCACAACAAACATGTCAGAGGAAATGTAACCACCATCCACCAGAGCGTTGAGTCTGACAGGTAAGATCAGCAGAGGGTCAGCAGGCTGAGGAGAAAGTGACAAATGCAGGAATAATACAAGAACAACCTGGTCCAACAATAAAATGATGGAGGAAGCAAAGCAACAGCTGGTTTCTGAAGAGACGTGGAGATGGCATCTGTTTGAATTGACCAGTAACTTCTAACATCGGTCTCTGCTCAGCGTTGGTTACCGTGTTGTTGAATTTTCCTAAGGGGATTGCATTTGGACGACTGCTCCAAAGTAAACTAATGTTACTGCAGCATAAGTAACACTAGTCTAAACAAACTAACTCTGAGTGTAGCATAACCTGGTTCATAATGTTATAGTTGGTTGTTAGCTCAACAGTTTGTACTTCAGCTGGTTATCAGCAGAGCCACAGGAGCAGCCATCAGACTGATGTTTCCCCAGTGCATGAAGATGATGTGGATCGTAACTCATGAAGCGCCTAATGACATAGTTTGAGTAATCGCACCTGCTCAAGCGAGACCCTTTCCTGTTGCTAGTCACTCAGTGGGTTTTTGGTGAGTAGTTCTAGCACACAACTGGTGTGTGTTCAGAGGTTTTCAGCCACAGTAAACAGATGAGTCATATGCATGACACGGGATGAACAGTAAAATGGGAGGTACAGACTGATACCTCCCCTCTCTGTCCTGATTTTGTGTTGGTTGGAGTGTGGGTGTCCCATGCACTCCAAAAGCCCTGAGTCGCCTCAGCAGAATATTATTAAGGTGAACACAGGTGTTTTTTGGATTCCACCATCTCAATGTCTGTTCCCTGGGTCAGTTCTCAGTACTCCCTGTCTCGACGCTGCAGCACGGGTATCACACTCCCCTTCCTCACTCTGTACAGGACTGTAAACTTGTTAACATATGTTGATTTTTCTCTATGTTACTAAGGTGCTATGTGAAAGAAAGGTAGCTTTTTGCACTGCTATATTTTTCAAAGACCTGGCTAAATTCGGCAATGTGTAAGTTAGCTGCCCATCCAATCCGCCTTTACAGATGAATGTGAAAACAGCCTTCTGTGGCATATACAATCTTCTGCACAGTGAAGCTCAAACATTCAATTGTAAGAACAAGAAGAATAGTACATTTTTGAGTGGAGGGGACTTTAACCTAATCACTGTTACACACATATATTTGTGCCCTAAGTGCTTATTTTAGAACTGTAAGAGCTGAGTTCATATGGTAATTTCGAAAATGTTTAAAGGATACACTAGTAATGGTTACTGTGGTCTTGAGAGTGTGTTAGTACTCAGGAAAATGTATGTTTTCTATGCAATGTTGAAAATATGACTCAATAGAGACGAGTGAAAGCTGCGTCTCTTGCTGCTATTCTCCCTGCCTCAGCGCACAGCAGTGGCAGCAGAGGCAGCTGTTACTGCTGCTCAGCAAAAGCTACATAGTCCACTTTTAAGTTTCTACTCATGTTTCAAATCAAAATTCAGCCTTTCAAGAATTTGACTGCAAAGCCTCCGTGGTTAAATTCTATTTTGATTAATGACAACAATTTTTAGACCTTTGATCCACTGACCAATTTCAGCCTTAATATACACTGTAAAAATATTAATAGGCTTTTATAACTCTTCTTTGCCCCAGTCATGTCTGTAATAGCTGAGGTTTGGACTGGAAAGACTCAGGATGAGTAAGATTCAAATGTAGCTGTAAAATGTGATGGGCTGTTATTTTAACCCTGACAGTATCTTGTATTTTCTCTGCTGTGCCTTATACAATGCACAGCGAGTGTATTTTTAGCACATGGCGCTGACATGCATATAGAGAAACCTCACTTCCCAAATGACTTTGTAAACAAGATGTGAGGGCAGTGCCAGTAACATAATTCGTATAGGAATAAGTGTCAGGGTGCAGTTATTGCATTATTTAGAGTGCCATAAAGAGCCAGGCTATTGATTTGAGAGCAGAAGCAGCTCTGCAGTTATTTCTGTCAACGTCACCCTCATTAAACTGATGTATGGCACCTGCTATTCTCCTTTCTGCCTCTCCTGCTTCTGTTCTCTGTCGCTCTTTCACTCACTTTTTTTATGCACTCTGGCTGGATGTCTGTTCAAGCAAAAAAAAAAGCAAGGAACACACTTGTTGCCATTAACAGCCATTTAAACTGTGAGTGTTGGATCATTGGTGAAAGATATATGATCACCTTTCACAGTTCAACCTATCCCTTCTTATACATGCAGTGTGGACACCTCTACTACTGAGCAGCTCATTGTAAAAACATTGTGAAATGGCAAGACTAAGAATCTGCAGCTATGTTAGCAGCTCTGTAAACCTCTGTATAGGCACGATGCTCTGAAATGAATGCTAAAATATGCACAATACTAACATGCTGATGTTTAGCAGGGATAATGTATGCCATGGTCACCATCTCAGTTTAACCCGTTAGCATGCTAGTTTTGCAGTTGTTTGATCATTCAAGTCTCAGATGAATGGGGGGGTGCTCACTTGGGGGCCACCAGTTGTATCAGATTGTCCCCCCACCCCCTGGCCTGCCCTTGGCGGTGCCTCTGGCAGCTCCTTTTTCTGGTTTGGACCAGTCAGTCTTGAGCAGAACCAAATCTTTGAAAGAGTCAGTTGTGAAAAAAGAACTGCTTACAGTAGTGACTTGTTGCTTTGCAGTAAAATAGTTTTGTGTTGTGTGTTGTCAGACAAATCGGCTGGTTCCAGATTGAACAGTGCGGCAAATATGTTAAATTCATTTAGTTTAGTTTTCATGTCCTGAAACCTCTCACCAGGTGCTGGAAGGAGGTTTTACACTCACCAGCTGTCATAGCAGGCTTTTGTTCTTGCAGAGAATCAAAAAGCAGTGGTTCCTCTTTCCAGTTGCACTTGTCACAGCTTAAATTTCACTCCAAATGATTTCATATTTGAAAGCAGAGAAGAAGCTGGCTGGAGCTTGAAGGTCAGGTCTGAGAAGTACTTAGTAATGTCCACCATGAAGGCCAAATCACACAGACACTTTCTGTGACTGAGTTTCCACTTCAGGTTTTCCTTCCCCTCTATGAATTCTTCCAGACAAACACTTTGTCTGGTGTTAGCAGGTCTGCAGCAGCAACAAGGCACTACTTCACAAATTCTCTTTCTGAATGAATTTTCATTTTCATAGCTATTAGCTCGCTCACAACAGAACTTAACACTGCCTCTGTCAGAATGAGGTCTTTGTGAAAGCTGCTTGCTGGACAGCCAAACTCCAAGGAAGAGAGTTAACTTTATCAAAATGCATACATCCTTGCAGCTTGTCCATGTTAGCATGTTTCAAGCTATAATGCATGTAGAAGTTGGTCTTTTTCATCACTGCCAGTGAATCCAAATAAATAAATAAATAAATAAACGTTTGTCAATTTATCTATTGCCACACTCTGCATCTACTTAGGTTTTGTTTACATTTATTGACAGTCGGCATGATGCATCGACGTGACATCACTGCTATGTGTGTGTTGCATTCAGAGACCACACAGAAGAATGTGTTATTTTACTGTTTTATGTAGTTTTTTTCTGTTGCTGAAAAAAGTAATGCATCTTTTTTGTATTTATCAGTTGCCTCACAGGCTGGATCAAGAGGTCACAGGAGTTCAGCCAAGGGAAGATAACCACCTACGTTTTGAACTTTACATCGAAGTGTGTCCCTGGTAGCTGTGGATGAGGTAGACCAGATGAGCCAGGTGAAGAAGACTTGTAATGTCTCTCCAGCATGCTGCAGTATTCTGTGTCTACTAACTTGTTTTGTCTCTCTGTGCTTCATATTTTTGGACCCTGATCCTGCTTTATTTTCTTCTGTGACTTCTGATCGATTCGATTTTCACATGCCCTTCTTCAGTCAACTTCTTTAAGTTTTGCAAATAATAAAGTGTTTTACAGCTAAAAGAAGTCGGCCTTGTCTTTGTCACTTTGAAACACTGCATTTAAAAATCCATTTTCTTGAACTTCATTGAATTCTTCTTTATGTTTATCTACACTGTCATGTGCTTGTTTACTGACACACTGCCCATAACTGTTTATATTCATTGTGAGCACTTTCATGAATTAAAATCCTACCATTTACAGTATTTCGAAATTGAAGGACACACGCTACAGAGATTGTGTAGTGTAGTGTTGTTTGGCCTCTTAAATTTCCACTCCATTTAAGTTTTCACTGATAAATATTTGAAACAAAGTTTTAACGTGACTCCTTTTCTCCAGGGTTTTGTTTGTGAGTGATCCTTTCTCGGTCTTGTACTGCCTCACAGGTTGCATATTTGCTCTTTCTTTTCATTCTCTTTGATTTTCTTTAACTCTGTTTTTATCTGCGGCTTTTGAAGCCCACCGGCAAAACTTATTTTGGTTTGAAACTACCATATCAATAATTTGACACTGATATGGACACTGACAGACAGCCAAAAGAAAAATGGTTGAGAGGATAAGAGTGTGTGCTGAGCTATGAAGAGGTCAGTAGCAGATTCTGTGCCTGGGTTATAGATGTTGTGATCATCCATCATCTCAGTAAAGAGCAGCAGAGAGAACATCAGGTTGTCTAACAACCACCAAAAGGTTGTCTATATGAGGACCTGCTCAGCAGAGCAAAAACATCATAATTCCACTAATGTACAAATAGACAAGCATATTCTGAGCTGTGGAAGACTTAAATTGTGCTAACTATATTTAAAAACAATGTCGATTTGTGAGATTCTTGTGTTTGAATGACACAAATCACATCTTCAATTGTCTTTTTTTAAACTAAAAGCTATGCAAAATTAAACCTGCATAATAAAGATAATGTGCAAAAGTTCAAGGTTGCACTCATAAATATTTCTATATTAACAACGGATCAAATGACAGCATAATCTGAAAAGGGTCACAAACCCGCAGAGGATTATCAGACAACTCTGTAATTCCCCTCAGATGAACATTTTAAGGTCTATCAGATCATTTACTGCTCATGAATTTCCTGTTGTGAGTCACTCTTGTCACTCTCATCAGTCATCATTTCCAGCCCCAACAGGGAGCTGAAAATATTCAAAAAACCCATTGTACACTACCTGCTTAGCAGCAAACAGCAGCCAGAAACAGCCAGAAACTGGCAAAGCATTTAGCATCTTAAGAGCTAGAACAGAGTTAAAGAGAGGGAATATTGTACTTGAATTCATCAGGTGCAACTTGAAATGAATGATAATGCTGCTCCGTAACTCCTAGATATAGATTTGTTTATGTTGCATAGCATTTATAAGATGCGTCCAAAATTGTCCATTAATTTGACTATAAAATTAAAAATTCCTCATCAGGATCCCATGAAGCAAGAAAAACAAACAAACAAAACCCCTCAAAATATGATCTCTCTACAGGTGATGGAGTTGGACAATACTTTGTTTCTGTAGAATGGTTGAAGTATGAATTACAGACTGTTTGGCTCATTGCTCATTGGTTGGCAAGCTAAGCAATGATCACTCTAAGGATGGACTGGACCTCAAACTAGAGAGTAACATTAAATGTGCACGTGGTCTGAATTCATTAATACTCTGTGAGACAGCTGTGGCCTATGGGCTGCAGCTCATGATCACTGAGTTATGGGCTCACACACGGACTTGTCGTTTGGTCTGGATGCAGACTGAGGTCCGCACCATGAGAAGCCCTGGTGTACACTGTACATGCCATAAACAGACCATGTCTGCCACCAAGAAATGAACTTAATGGTAAGTATTAAAGTCAAGACAGACGTATAGATAAGCTAAGAATACTTTTAGAAATATCTGGCTACACTGTTTGGAGGCTGTGCTTTCTGCCCGAGGAGGTCTTACTAAATACTGACTGACAGGGAACTTGAACATTTGGCCCCATTTACTGGTCTATTTATTTATTTTTCCAATATGTTTAGAAAATAAAATGTAATTGCAGACTGAAATTTGCACATTCCTGCTCAAGCCTCTTGACTCAAAATATCTCCAGACTATCCAAATAACTATGAAAATAATCGTCCTTTCATGGCCATCTTAACTGAAGGCAGAGAGAGTTGCTGAGAGTGAAAGAGCTCGCCTGGTTCTCTTCAAAGTTCTGAAATATGCCTCCCAACACCTTTAAAGCTCACTATTAATAAGAATAAGAATAATAATTTTCAATTTCTTTTTGAGTACAAATTAAACACAGGAGTTACAACATATCAATTAATGACGAGTAGAGGTGTTGGTAGGTGTATTATGAACTTTTAGTCAGACTAGTTGTGCCCCTCCATTTCCAGTTAAACTAGGTTAACCTTTAAATTAAACTAGGTTAACCTCCCATTTAAACTAGGTTAGCCTTACTCAAGCTGCATATAAAGAACAGACATGAGAGTCAATTTTCTCATCTCTCTGACAGGAAGGGAATAAGTGCCCTCATTGTTACCTCAATACAGTAAATAGCATCCAATTGATTTCTTTTTACAATGAAGCTAAAAGTCATCTGTCTGTGTTTACTGCATGGCTTATGTGATTCCTCCTGTTTTTCATCTCCATCTGTCCATCCACAGTCCTGGTACTGCTGATGATGAGACCCTCCCTTAAAGCAAACTGACTGAACAATGGCAGAGGATGATTTTCAGGAAAAGGCGCTAAAATAATTAATACATTAAAATATTTATCCGTCAGTATAAGTTTTACAGAAGAGGGCAAGTTTGTTTACACGTATATTCCTGGTGTGAAAATCACTTAAATCATGGTAAAACAGATGGGCAGTTATTGCAGTAAAATTCAGATGTTTAAGACACTGCAATGCTTGAGGGAGCTGAGGCCAGGTGTGTTCATCTGGATCATGAGAACAGGAACTTGTTGACATTGCCAGGCGTATGACTGCTCTCCTGTGGCACTAAATCCAGTTTCTTTCGCTAAACTCACACAGGGGGCTATAATATTCTTTTACTTCAGAGGGAATGAGGATAGTTATTCTCTCTTTCACGCACACAACACACACACACACACACACACACACACACACACACACACACACACACACACACACACACACACACACACACACACACACACACACACACAGAGCAGTAGTAATCCTGCCTCATCTGGTAAAACAAAGACTTTGGTCTTTTTCCATAAACATAAAGAGCTAATCTGAGATCTGAGTAAATATAGTAGAGGGAGATTTCTGCTGGAAATTTATTCATGTGCCACAAAGAAATTTATAATGTGTTTTTTTGTTTGTTTTGTTTTGTTTTGTTTTTTCCATACAAGTAGAGTAGTCTACTAAAATGTAAAAAGTCAGAGCATATAACAGGTGAGAACACAAGGAAAGAATCATAGCTGGAAAACAGATATGTAGCAGAGGCAAAGAGCCAAGAGTCTTATTATGTGGCTTTCCTTCAGTTTCAGAAGCAAAATGACAATCACGCAGAAGTAGGTTCAAAATAACAAGACCAAGAGATCAAAGTCATGCTAGGCCCGATGTTAGGAACAGTAATGCTTTGAGCTAAATGCTAACGTCAGCATGCTAACATGCTCATAGTGAAAATGCCTCAATATCTTTGTTTAGGGTGTTAGCATGCTAACATGCAGTAATTAGCACTACACATAAAGTACAACTGTTGAGAATGTCATCAGTTTTTCGAGTACTTGGTCATGAATCAAAACTATTGGACAAATCCAAATTCTGACACAATGATGGTGTTAGATGAAAATCAGGGGATCAGCAAAAGAGATTACAAATCATCCTGAGGGGAGCATGAGTGTCGGAACCAAATTTAATGGGCAATTCATCCAAAGACGTTTCTGAATCTGAACCAAAAAATGTCAAGCTGCCAATATACACAGAATCTGGCTGCGTTGTGTTCCAGCTCCACCACAGCCTCTGAAGATGATCCTTTGCCATTCTAGCTAGTGTGTGTGTGTGTGTGTGTGTGTGTGTGTGTGTGTGTGTGTGTGTGTGTGTGCACAAGCTCTGTGTCCAGAATGTCTTCAAATATAGTTGTTCTCATTTACATGTTTTTCTGTTTCTGTTATCAGACAGTGGTACGAGTATGCAATTTGACTGCAGCTCATAAATTCCGTGTTGTCATTACATTACAAGGCTGCTGAGTTGCAGATAAAATTATTATTTCACAATCATGACATAGTCAGACAAAATAAACAAAAATACAGGTTAATGACAGCAGCTGTGCTCTAACTGACATTTAAAATGAGCCATGATGGAGAAGGTTGTCAAAAAAAGGCAAAAAAAAAAAAAAAAAAAGGTTGTCATAATGAAGTACAGCCACAAAGCATCTGTTACCATCTCAATGACCTCTAAATGTATATTTATGTCTGTGAAACATGAAAAATGTCAGCAAAACAGTTCGAAACAATATACAGTAACAAAGGTGGCTCCGAAAAGACAAATGCTCTCCTCCTGAGATGGAACTGTGATGGAATGGGAAAAGTCAAGCATCACCCAAGTTATCCAGTCCCCCAGATGATTCATCCTCCTCTGGCATTTCTTGGCATGTCATTAAATATTTGTCAAGATATTTCAGTATGTGGTGGACAGACTGGTGGACAAAATGTCTCTGGCCATGACAATAATTCTTAACATTGTTGAAGTTTCAGAATGATTAGGAATTGAATTATAGATTGCAAGACCTCAGTAAGATCCAAATTGGGCATTTGCAAAGCTTGCAATAGCACTGGTTCAACATTAATGTCTAAATAAAGTGCATGAAAGTAACTAAAAGTGAAAGTTTACTAAACTTGATCATTTTAGATATTGTGATAATGTATGTGTCATATGTAAAGAGTACAGTGACTAGTGGTGGATTTCTCCGTGGTCTGCTTCTTTTTTAGCACTGAGACAGTCTTGCTGTGGTAACTGTTAGTGTCTAGCCACTTGAGCCTTGACCACCAGCTGCTGAGCCTCAGCATGGGCCAGTCACCATGGGAGCATCGATTCAGCCTGCTGTTTTATGAATAGAATGCTTTGTTCCACAGGATTTCCATTTTCTTCCCCTCAGAGGAAAATAGGTGTCGATCAATACTTTATGCAAGCAGAGACATCTTGTATTGACCATCAAGTAACAGTGAAGGTAAAAAACAGTCATTGTCAAAGGAGCTTTTGCAGCTCTGAGTCATATGAAGCCAAAATCCATTCATTTAGTGTCGTATGGCAGCTTTATTAAACTTGCAGGACAGTAAAGGGCACATTATTTATCTGAGGACCAACTGCAGGCCAGAGGTCAGCCATCTCTCAGCTTATCATCTTAACTGCTTCTAATTATCTATGACAAATCCAACTTGAAGAGATGGACCTGTGTCTGACAGCCATGTCCAATTTACATAGTTTTCACCACCAGTATCTTATAATATGTGGGAATATAAAGTGGCAAACTAATTTCATTAATAGATTGGAAAATACTGGTGGCTGAAAGTAGAGACAAGGAAATAACTACATGCGTAACAGACTGAAAGACCACTCACTCAAGCAAACCTGACCCCAAATACACCTTCGTGTCTTCTTAATGGGACAATGAAAGCACACAGGAACTGAAATTAAGAAACTCTAGTGTCCATATAAACTCCTCAAATTTGTACTAAATATGATGAAAACAATGTTTTCAACAAAAGATGGTTAAATAGGCAATGCTATGCGAGACATAAGATGTGAAATATATAAACCACATCATCATGTACTGCTGTAGATATATTAAGGAATCAGGCTTTAGCAGAATGCACAAATCAGGGGCATTTTTTAAAATCTTACCAAATGACAGCGATACAGGAGAGTCACCATTCAGCTACGACTACTACTTTAACACAAATGGACACTGCTGTCCGTAAGGACAGAGGTAATGCTGTGACAGTGAAATGGAACCAATAAGAGAGCAGACTCACAATCCTTTGAGCGGATGAAGCATCCAGTTGACTTCCTTATTTTGTGAAATTAGATTTTTAAATGTCCTTTTTTAATTCCATATTTTTCTCTAAATCAACATGGTACTAGGAAGTGATGTCTTCAAACCTATACCAATATGACAGAGGGCAAAGGGATATGCTATGCAGTCTTGATCAGACAGCAGCTGGCCAACACAAGACCACCACACATTCAGTCACTACCATACTGGATACAAAGATTCTATCAGAAAAAAAGATGTGGATGATATGTTATGTTATTGCAAAGGGGAAATGTGGCAGTGAGCATGTGAGCAGAGGGCTGAACCTGACACTCGTCGCCAATGTCTGCCACACGGTCCAACAGCATTTTCATCAAGCCGGAGAACATTTACAGAAAGCTGAGCTGGATCTGACCAACACATGCCATCATATTTCTCTTTCAGAGAATTTGTGTTTATGGCTTCTTGAGGACAGTTTGATGATTTCAGGCTTTGGCAAACACAATGGCAGTGAGTGTGAATCTCAGTCTTAAAACAAGCAACTGCCTTCAAAATGAGATTGAAACTGTGGACTAAGTGTTCTCTAAATAAAGCACCCAGTCGCCAAAAGACCTAAAATACATCCAGGACTGTCAGTGTGCTTCTCCATCCAGTGTGTATGCAGCACACATCCTGTACTTAGTGATACATTCACTAAAAACTGTTTTATTGTTGAAATGAATATACCAGAGTTTGAATCAGCTGACCCTTGGCGCTGCTCTTCCTGCTTTGTTCTCTGTCAGATTGATTAGAATTTGTTTCCTTACAAAGTTGTTTTTACAGGGCATGTGAAATTATGGGATGTTTTTCATTCATTTTGTGTTCAAATTCATGTTATATTTTCCAGTCAACAATGCACATCCAATTTTCTCAATTATTTGTCCTTTTTTTTTTTTTTACTTTCCACCTACATTCACATTGAACTGGGGTTTGAGAGCATCAAACCCACTTCAGATTCAAATCCTTTCAAATCCCTTAGCAAATCTAATTAGGTTTAGCTTTCGACATGCAGGTAACTTCAGTGAGTAAGTACATACATACATGATGCCATTAGCTAGATATTTTCTCCACAAAAACACACAGTCCACTCATGGTTGAAGAGCTGTTACACAGCGATGTTTTTTGGCTGAGACACCAACTTGCAGATAACACTTAAACGAAACAATTCTAAAAATGTCCTGTTAGCAGTTAGAGCCTTATTGTCTATAACATATCTACAGCAGATCTGAAGTACCATGACTGATTCTATCGTTTGAACCAGCAAAAGTGATGGTCAGTCACAGCTAATGATGACAAACCTGCTACTTAAAGCAAAGCAATATAGAAAATTGTCTATTGTCTATGCCCGACTATCCCTTTCCGGGGTTGCGAGGGGCTGGGGCCTATCCCGGCTGTAGACGGGCAAGAGGCGGGGTACACCCTGAGGTACACCCTGAGCCTGTCATACAGACAAACAACCATTCCCGCTCACACCTAAGGACAATTTTAGTGTCACCAATTAACCTTTTATTAATTAATTAATTAATTTTTGGTCTGTGGGAGGAAGCCGGAGTGCCCGGAGAGAACCCATGCATGCACGGGGAGAACATGCAAACTTCACACAGAAGGGCCCTGCCCGACCCGGGGATCGAACCGGCGACCTTCTTGCTGTGAGGCACGTGCACTACCTGCAGCGTCACCGTGCCGCCCTATAGAAAAAGACAGAGTGACAAAATATAAAGAGCTTTATTAGAGAGTAGTTACATTAGCGGCAGAGATTAGGGAATCCTTTTAGGTATCAACGTGGAACATTTGTGGACTCAAAATTGGAAAAGCAATCCAAAGCAATCGAACACAGGTATTAATAATGTTTGTGAAAGGATGCTGCTGTGCTAAGGCCTAATTACCTGGTTTTTGGATTGGTTTCTCCCATCATGGACTACATTTTAGTAATTTGTGCAGTACACGTGGCATGACAGTCATTTGTTTAGCAGAGTGTTGCTGTAAAATGAAATTCAGTCTGTATTCTGAGAAACTGCAGCATTATGCAGTCAAGATGTTACGTTGGGAGCAGAATTTAAGATTACAGAAACCTGCGAAGACGGGACAGCACACACATAATGATTCTGTCCAACAACATGCACAGATTTGTTTTTAGTGTTGGCAGAATAGAACAACTGAGTAAATGCAGCAGACGACACACTGGGCAATCATTAGAGTCACTTTGCCAGGCAACCGCTGAAATTCTTTGAGAACACAAATTCTCATTGGCTGAGATATGAAAACAGAAATGAACATCCAGTAGTTACTCTCACATAGGCTCCAGCCCCCCGCAACCCCGAAAGGGATAGGCGGTATAGATAATGGATGGATGGATAGTTACTCTCACACTCACAGATAGCATAAGTTCTCTTCTGATGACCATCTTTGGCAAGTTTTTTGTCTTCAGTAATTTTTGGCTCAAAAATGGAAGGTAAACTGTCCCGATTCCCATTGTAATTATCAAACATGTTGAAAGCAACTGTAACCTACACTGGGAATTTACTGGATATAAAGATGACCAATTAGAGTCCTATAACAGATCCACACAAGAGAGCTGAAAAAATGTGTGACAATTACTTAGTCAATTGACAGCAAATTGTTTGGCAACATCAACTAATTATTTAAGTTAATTATAAAGCAAAAAAGCTTATTGTCCTCTGATTCTAGCAAATGTAAGATTTCCCTTAGATCATACAGCCTCAGTTGCTGCATCGAATTCAGAATAAACATATATTTACAAAAATAAATGAAGTTGATGAGGTCAAACATTAAATACATTGTCTTTGTACTCTTTTCAATGGAGTATGTGTCAAAAAGGACTGGCAAATGATCACATTCTGTTTTATGTTTTATAAAGCATTGCAACTTTTTAGAAATATCATGTTTTGTAGACTAAACATTGAGTTGAGCAATCAAAACAATCAACAAAAAACATAATAAATACACTTGCAGCCCTACACCACACAATGTATGATTTAATCTCCTGGCTGTACAGACCAGCTGACCCACACCAGAACAGACTTGGTCCAACTTGACCAGTCGTCACACCCAAATCATATCTAATATAAGTTCAGCTATCAGGCCTTGTGTCCTTGCCATTAGATGAGAAAACTGGAATCAAAAATGTCAATGTGTGTGTTTTTAAGGGCACACTTGAAAAATGTCTAGCGCTAGCATTACTTAAAGGAATATGGACAATGTCATATATTCAAGGCAGGGCTGACAGTGTTGTGTTGTGGATGACAGATCTTACCACAGTGGCCAGTCTCATTTTCTTGCTGAAGCAGCTATGATGATGATGAGGATGGTGAGGACGATGGCTCCGGCCACCAGGAGGTAGCACTTCCTCTTCCTTAGCTGCCTCTGTGGGGAGACAGAATTCAGAGGGTAGGTGGAGATAAGACACTGCCTGACACCGTATGTTAAAAAAAAAAATTAATCATGACACTTTAAAACTTTGCAGAATTGGTTTGTCATTAAATGCTCTAATTAGTTTGCTTCCACCCTCTACTGGTAGTTAATGTTAGACAGCAGTGATTTGACCAGTGATTCATTAGTCCACAGAGCTAAAATGCTCATTGCCAAACCCCCATTTTTGCATGCATGTAAGCAATTGCCATAGCACATTAGCAGCCCAGTAGGCCCAGTTAAGCTCCAGTTTAATAGCCACATAACCACAACAACCAAACTGCTTTTAACCAATCCAATGCAACTATATGTCACACATTTAAGTGCACTCACAATGTGAAAGGCAGTCATCTTGAAAGTGAACACAAAAGAACAAACTAAGTGACATTTTAACCACATAAGATTAATGCAATGCTGTAAAGGAGCGAGGGGATTCAAGGTCATGCTGACAAATACAGATAAAATGCAGGAAAGACTGAATGGGTTGACTATAAAAAGGCCAGTGGTGGCCTACACTTCCCTCCATCAAAGCCCTGTGCAGGCATCACTGTGATGGCTCTGCTGTGCATTATTCTTGACTATGTGATGGCAGCCCTACATGACCGAGAGGAGGAAGTGGAGGAGGGAGGCAACACACAATGTAATGCACACCACCCAGATAAAATAATTCTTTTCTCCTCTTTGTTCAGCCCATGCAGAGCTATCAGCTAATTAGCTTGTTGCATACTTGTGTCTTTGCTTAAGTTTACAAAAAAAAAAAGACAAATAAAATCTGAAATAAATTGGTGATTTCTGCAAGTTTATTGCCTTAAAGCTTTTGATCCTCTTTGAGCAGGTAAAAAGCACGCATGAATCTACCATCTTTCCAAAGAGCATCTTTAGTTAGGTGATTTCAAACATACACCACAGATGTTAGAATATGCACAAATGCTTTTAGCAAATGGCACTAAGAACTGTCAACTACATAATCCATGGGTCTCCCATCACTGCATTCTCAAGACCGATAGAGTCTGTTTGAACCATTGCTTTTCTTGCATGTTGTACACTTTTTTTTTTTTTTTTTTTGCATGACAAGATTTTCAATTTACATACATTGTGCAAATTGTTTTTGCAAGGCATACATATACATTTTTTAAAATTGTTTTAGTATTTCATAACAAGCTTGTATAATTAGTGCCATATGGCTCGGAATGAGTTTACCCACAGGAACAATAAAGTATGTCATTATCAGTTTTACCCCCAAAATTGCACATGTGTATCTGCATTTGTTCATTTGTCAAAACTCTATATGCATCGGATGCTGATTTCATTTGTCTCATCAAAGACTAATTCTTAAAAAAAAAGAATAAATAAATCAATCTTTTTGGTCCTTTCTAGTTTATTTTGTATATATGAGGTCTTTTTTGTTGTTATTGTTGATTTTTCTGAGTGAGAAGCATACACTGAAAACTGTGATCACAGAACACACAACTCAGAAACATGTTAAAGCAGTTTCATAGCCACGTGCATTCAGTCATTTCCATCTCAAGTGCTTACAGCCCCTGAATGGCTTTAAACACTACTTTCTGTTTCACTTCTAGTATTGCCTGTGCTATAATTTAGATTTCAAATACTTCAAACATTTCCTCCACACAGCACATGAGCTTCATTCATCCATGTCAATTACTTGCCCTGTCTGTAAAAAAAAGGGAAAAAAGTGTTGACTGTGTTAAGCAAAACTATTAAAGTAAATAGAGTGAAGAGTAGGGGTTAGGGAATATTTATATTTCCTAGTCTCCTCAGGCGGTGACGATGTGTTGAAGCACAGAATCTATGTTGTTTTGAAATGCTTTTTCTCCCATTTTTTTCCAGCCTGTTTTCTGCTACAAAGGCAGCAAGAGCAGCGGCGTTAGACCAGAGCCGAGGCTAGAGTCTTTAAATCCTGACGCGCTTCAAAGCAGGGAGAGAGCAATTCATCTTCTTATCTGAGACTCAAAACAGGCTTTCTGTGTGGAAGAGAGAGGGAGAGAGGGAGAGGGGGAGAGGGAAGAGGGAGAAAAAAATGCTGTCGAGTAATTTTCCGTTTAAACGTTCCACTCCACAACAATTTGCATAAGCAGCCCTGCGTCTGTGATAAGAAGATTGGTAATTTTCAAAGGCTCTGTGGGGATTGAGAATTAAAAGCCTTTCTCCGCTATCTCCCCTCTTGCAGCTGGCCACCACAGATTCCCCAGCTTCTCTCACGCGTTTCCTCCTAAACTACGCCTTATAAACTTTCTCTGCTGTCCTCTCCTTCTCTGTACTCGCTCTGACAGTGCCGAGTCGCTCCCTCTGTCTATATACTGTATTCCTTCCCTCCCTCTCTCTTCCCTATACTCTTTCCCTTCTTTTCTATTTCTCCCGCTCACTCGTCTCAGCACTGCTGTTATGTGGAGAGAACAAGAAAATAAATAAGGTAGAGGGGGAACAAAAAAGGGCTTAGTATAACAAAGGAAGTGTTGCAGTATTTTTAAACCAGAATTTTCCAGATTGCAGGGCAAGCTGAGAGGCGGGACAGAGAGACTCACAGAAGGAGACACAGGGAAGGATAGAGGAGGGATGCTCTTATCGCCAGTCGACTTAATCTGCCAGAGAATGTGTCCTTAGTACCAGTACTTCAGATCCTCTGGGTGCTGCAAGCCCTCAGGGAGAAGACAGCTTCTTCCTGACACCTGTTCTATTCACTTTTAATGTCTAATATGAGGGGAATAGTTCATATTTAAGCTGGGAAAAAATCAGTATGGGTTTTTAAAGATTGATATCCACACTGACGTTTTACAAATTAGGCCTCCAAAAGCTATAGTCAGTATCTCAAATCATGATGTCGATGGCTAAAAAGAAAGTTTTACTAGGAATTGTATTCTTGTCAGTGTGGAAAATCCTCTTAGACTAGTAAGACTAGCAGCAAGTGTGTTTCTATCCACCAGTTTGTATGCACATTTTCAGTTTACGCACAGTGTAAATACCAGGAGAAAAAAAAAAAAAGTTTTGGAGTGGAGAAGTTGTGTGACAGTGCTATGGAGCAGACTGACATGATGCACAGTACATTAAGCACGTGACTTACATGTCACTTAGTCACTCAAGCCTCCACTGAAGAGATGGAAAATTCCAGCCAAATGAAAGATGTGTGGTGCAACGAGGAGACTTTACTTCTCGCAAATGAATACACAGTATAAATTCCATACATCCGTCCAGTTTTCTCCATAGCTTACTGTTTGAGGTCTGGCTGGTGCTCTGTTAATTGCTTCATTGACCATGTTACATTATTTCCTCTTCTGTAATGGTTTAAGGGTACTGAACTGGAGAATTAGCGACACAAACTGTTTATTTCAAAGAACCGACTCTGAATATTCTCATAACAGTATAGGATGTTTTAAATTATTTTAAAATTTGCGCTGCATTTCGATGGAACACTGGCTAACAACTTGTTGTTGTTTCAAATTCATGCATACGTGATCTATCTTCTAAAAGTTATTCCTATATACATCCAGTGCAGGATAAAATATACTGCATACACAGTAATCACCTAAAGATGGCACTTGACACTGGTCAACCTTTGCTGGAAGTCTATTTTGGATATTAAAAAACACATCTTTGCATGTTTGGCTCCTTTTCCAGGTCCAGGTAGCAGTGAGAGCAAATTTAACACATGTGTATTCCCCAGTCACTTCCTCCGGCTACTCCTTGGGCCTTCCCAGATCAGAAGATATATCAAATCTCTCCATTGTGTTCTGGGCCTGCTCCAAGGTCACCTCCATAGTTGGATGGACGGTGTCCAGGAACACATCCTGATCACGTGCCCAAATCTCCTCACCTGGCTTCTTTCACTATGAATGAGCTGAGCCATGGCAAGCTCATCACGGTGTCCTTCAACACACTGAAACTCTGTGACAGAGTAAACTATATTAATGTAACAGTCACAATTTCTACAACATAATAATACCTGAGAACTAGAATTTCTTAAGTGGAATTTTAAATATATAAACATTTCATTAATGTAAAAAATGAACTGTGTGAGACGGAGTGAGTTTTATTATATATTTGCTTATACTATTTAAATGCTTCATAGTCCCTGCACATGCACCTAAAAGTACAAAGTGAATTTCAAGGTAAAAGATAGCGTTTTTGAATATGTGCATGTGCCTTTGGACAAGACGAGACACCCGTGATTTTTGCTTGATTGGATCAGAGATGGTTGGGATTTGTCGCCGAGTTGTTGTATGGATGGGTTATCTCGGGTGTAACATAAGTTTTTGCCTTTCTGTTTCGGATTTCTTATAATATTGGGTCAGTATGAATTTTCCAGTTCTTCTTTGCTTGATGAAATTCTTGTTCATAATTACCTTAATCACATAACTGTGACATTCAGAGATTCTTCTACAGTAATGTAATGTTAATGTTAAACCTGTTAGCTAGTGAACCAGGTTGGGGGGGGGGAAGCAATGACGTCCACATGTGCAGGAAAGGTCAGCTATTTATTTCACTTCTTTAAAACTAAAGGCATAGAAGTTGCCAAAGAGAGGGAGCTTAGTCTAAAGAAGAGGAGAGGAAATGAAGTTCATGTGAGCTGCTTTCCTGCAGTAAAGGTGATCAGGCTTGTTTAAAATGAGCTGCGGCTTCCCCAAAAACTTGGTGTGATTAGCGGACTGCAGTCGGGGGAGATATCAAATAGTGTGCCTTTCGTCGAACAGCTTGGAATAGGTTTGACTTAATTTGTAATGACACTAATGATTAGTGTTCTTAGTTCCTGATGAAGTTGCTGCAATAGAAATCCCATTGTTATTGGAAGAGGGTGGACATGATTAAAACCATCTGTCAGGAGCAGTATAAGTATGATAGCATTTACAGAAAATCTCTTAATTTCACAAATCACTTAAATTTTTCAAGAAACATTTGGTGCTGAAGTCAAAAGTTACTTAAGGATATAGAAAACAAACAAGATATAAGTGCAGACATAAAAGCATACAAATACAACTAATACTGTGTGTGAAAGGCAACAACTTTTGTCAGTGGTTTTGACCAGTTTGTATTTATGGAGAATGCATAAGTGTTAATGATTTATGTCAGAAATGTACTCATGACATACATTTGTTAATACTTAGGTTGATGTACATCAACACTGTGGAATAATCATGAAAAATGATAATAGAGGAGTCATTTAATTGGGTGGTGATATAAACTTTTGCACAGCCAACTGGAGCATTTCATCCATGGCACGGGGTAAGAACTCCTAATGAGCGCTCAGCTTGATCTATTGGCAAGTTGTTTCCAATGAAACAATTTGCTGCTGCAGCTCATAAAGAGCAACTGCGGCACCTAGCTCTCCCACTGTGTGTGTGTTGGCCTGCAAAAATTCCATGTCTCACACAGTCCAGCACCCATAGTAGGTTGGACAAAATGACAAACCATCATGCAATGCACTCCACACGACAGTGATCAAGAATGTGCAGGTCTGCATCAGTCTGGCTCATCTCAAACAAGCCTACCTTGTGAGATTAGCTTTTGATGACAGAGCTCAAGCTGCCTTTTTCACTGGGTGAGTTATTTAATGTATCAGCATTAATTGGAATCAAGCTGGCTAGGCCAGCTTTTTTAGAAAGATTTACAAAGATTGTATCTACAGTATGCATATTTATTCAACTTTTGCACCACATAAAAGTAGGAAGTGCAATCCTCACTGCCTTGAAGATTTTAAATGTACTGTATTTCAGACATATTCAAGAGTGGCAACAGAAGATAGAAGTTGGTTGGTAGATGAAAGTGAAGTTGCTTACATTTACAGCATTTACATTGATCAGAACACATTAGAAAATCAGAAGTGCACTCTTGAAGAATTGGTGATGACAGATTTGGTAAGTAGTATTTGCCAGTCAAGTCCTCATGATGCAGCCTTAAGTGAAAAAGGTCCTGCATCAGCATACCAGAGAAACACCTTTCTCTGCTGTTGAATGGGAAAGACATTCCATATCTACCAATTTTGCAATACTTGTCACAAATTCTAAAAAAATAGTGACATTCAGGAGAAGGTTTGGTTCTTGGTTTGGTCTACTAGGAAAATAAATTTTTACCTGAAAGAAAATTAAGGCTGTCACCTCTACTCTAGAGGATGATTTTGAAAAAAAATAGAACTTTTAGGGAACAGGTGTCTACTGGGTGCTGATATTCCATTTTTTTAAGGTCTATGGTATTATCAGATTACTTAGATGTTGTCTGCAAGGCAAATGATGTTAAGAAATATGACTACCCTTTGGTGCCATAGAGCCATTATTAAGTGATTTGAAAAGCCTTAAAAAGGATGGTCTTTTTGTACCATGGAAAAAAATCATTCAAGGCATCGTATTCATAACCGTGGTACCCACTCGGTTGGGGGGGTTTGTTGAAAGTTTCATCCGGTCATAAATAAATTAAATCATTTTCATGTGACAACAGGTTACACACCTGATTTACTACATTATTTACTTGGGGGTCTTGTAGCTGTAGAATTGGCATTGTGTTTAGATATTTTGATAGAGAAAAAAAGGTATTTCTCCATGGAATACAATCATCAAACGGTTCCCATATAGGTGGAATGAAAGGACAAATTGTTCCCGAGGTATACAACCAGTCTTTGGCTTCTGGTGGTGAAGCACATGGAAACTGGTGTTTGCTGAGGCTGCTTCCACTTATGATAGGAAACAAAGTACTGGAAGAGGAACAGAATTAGCAGTTTTTGATGTCACTCAAAGATGTTGTTTAGTTGGTTATGTCACCTGCCCACACAGATGAAAGTACTGGTGACCTAGATATTCTGATCGCTGTGTGTAGAGACAGATGTAGCAGTGTTTCTCCACAAAAGAAACTGATTCCTAAACACACAATTTTGTAGAGCATTACCCGCAGCTCATTAAAGACTTTCGCCCACAGGACATATTTATGTATTTCTTCCAGATTAAAACTTGTTTAAAAAATATTTATTGTATACTTCTGATCTGTCCACAGCATGCATTAATCATAGGCTCTTGTGGGGAAATGTAGTATTTGCTCTTGTCTTATCAAGTTGTTCTTTGCTTTCTCTTTGTTTTCTGCTTGCCAAAGTGGTGATGATGTCTGCCCCCACTCAAGAGACTAAAGTTCACAAGTTAACCTTTCCAGATGGAATTTCTAGCAGTTGGAGACAAACTTTTGGCAGCTGCTCAGGATCATTTTAAACCTCAAGATAGTTTTACTGTTACGTACTTCATTAAGACAAAAAACTTGATAACAAATTCTTCACTTCCTCACATCATCAACAGATATGAGAAAGGACAAAGACATAATCAAACTACTTAAAACAGAACATTCTATTATTCTGACTTTCAAACCAATCACAGCCTCCTGCTTCCTCCTCTCCAGTGCAACCACATCAGTCTTTCCAGGATGACAGTTCCTCAGTTAGTTCATCCAACATCATTATTTTACCACAGCCCCAGAGTGTTGATCAGAACCTTAGCCAAGTAATTTTGTGATACCTACCTTTTCATATAATGTCAAAATGTTCCTTCAAACAGGAAATAAGGCACATGAAAGATGAATCACTCCTCCAGAATCCTAGCCTGAACTGTGACATACTTGAGAAACTTACTGAAGCAATATTCCAGCACACTGCTTATCCCCCTGGTCTTCAAACACAGGCAGCCCTAGAACATCCAAAAAAGCATCCATGCTTAAGGCTGTATGGGTTGCGGCACCGTCTTGAATGCAAGATGGCTAATTATTCTAAAATGAGGAAATGTGAAGTATCTTGTACTGAGCTTGATATCAACTCCTTGAAAAGGAAATCCTCTCATGAGAAACATCCTGAAACAAATTGCAAGAGACCAAAGAGAGCTGAGGTGAACTACCTTCACTGCATTCAAGTGGAAAAACTAACAACAGTCTGGAGATGGAGAGACAGGATCTTCTTAACAAGATAACGAACAACACTAAGGTGAGTTAAGAAAAAATGGCCAAACTCTCTCCAGTTGACAGATTAAGATTGTGTGTGGTTATGCCGCCGCTGTTGACTTCAAAGAGAGATGGTCTGCTTTGTTTTATGGAGCTAAGGTGGGTGAATCTATAAACCCTTAAAAATGTTACTTGCTACATTGAGCAGTAACAATAATTTGTTTTAAATAAACATATATTATTGAGTGCTGTTCATGATTGAAGACATCAAGGTAAACAAACTTGAAATGCATTTCTCTCAAAGTTAAAATTGGAAACTAAATTAGTTTCCTCTATTTGTGTAGATCCTTGTTTAATATGAAATCTAGGCACACCTTCAGTTTCTTGTAGACAGGTGCATAGGAGGAAATATCCATGTACAAGAGAAGTGAGAACACCTACATACTGTCCTTTTACCTACAAAAAACTTTTGAAGATACAACATTTTGTTTCTCAGAAATTGATGGAGGTCTGAAATGTTTTGTGTCAGTTAAGGTACTGTTCACATCATTAGCTGTTGATCAAAATATTTCAGTGCATTATGGTTCTGATGGCATACTTAAAGTGCATTTGTACGAAGTCCCACACTTAATATTTGAAAAGCACCATTCAATATCTGTGTTGGTTGCTGTGGATTTTTTCTTTCAGAGCAAGGTAATATTAGCACAAACAAACCTTTGCAATATTTACTTACAATCAATGAGTGTTTTAACTTTGATACAGTATAATACTTGGAGTGGGTAAGGTACTGTTATGGATTTGAACAAGCTGTTAAGAGGCACTGATTGTTGCTTACTCTAAAAAAAATAGCTATCAAAATTTGTCAGTGTCAATGCTACTTAGCTCTGCCATGTTAAAACATCATCCCTGCCTCTCTGTATTTTTATTGACTTTAATTAGTTTAAATAAAAAAAACCTATACATTATACATTGTACTTTGCAGTGGTAAATGAGTTGTACTTGATATTACAGCAGTAAAATTTACTTTCAAAAAGTAGTGTTTTAAGTGGTGTATTGTTACGAGGATTTTATCGAGTATATCCCACCATTTCTTTTTTCAGAGCAGCACTTCTTTTAGCTCTGATCATAGTCAGATGAGGTTGGAATTGTGCATTAGGACTCAGCTCTGGCTCTTCACAGCGACAGACCAAGACAAAGGTAAATATAATTACATTTGCTGCATCAATCTCATTTTTCTTCCATGAGCAAAGCCCGGAGATACTTAAAATCCAACAACAGGGCCACTGGCTCCCTTCCACCCTGGAGGGAACAATTCATCTTTTTCTGACAGAGAATACTGGCCTCAGACTAGGAGGTGCTAACCCTCATCCCGACCGTTTCACACTTGGCTGCCAAGTGAAGTCAATGAATAGCGGAGGTCACAGGTTGACAAAGCCAGCAGAACCACATCTTTGGCAAAAAGCAGAGATGCAAGCCTGGGGTCAACAAAGTAGACACTCCAGTCCTTTGCTGCACCTCAAATTTCTCTACATCAAAACCACATATAGAAAAGGTGACAAAGGGTAACCTTGGTAAAGTGTTGCACCCACAAAAAATGACCTAGAAATAATACAATGTTTGCAACATGCCCAGCACTTTACAATGGAAGCACACCTGACAGAGCACCTCTGGGGACATGGTAATGGTAGACCAGAAAACACCCATGAGCCCATCAGTATTTCTATGAATGTAAGGACGAAATCAACAGCACCATGATCGGGGCAGATTCTGTAGTGCACTGACTGAATCTGAGATTTGGCACCTTGGAATACAATTTGCAAGAGTGTGGTAGAAATTCATGGACATAAAGGAATGTATGATTTGTGCATTTCATTAACCTGAGAGGCCTCAGAGTCCTTCACACCTGACATGCTTTTTGTCAGGAGGCTTTAGGTGTCTGGAGGATAAGATAAGATAAGATAAGATAAGATAAGATAAGATAAGATAAGATAAGATAAGATAAGATACAAACCTTGTAGATGTTCCAGACTCCCTGATAGTGTTGAATGAGAAACGATACTGACCTCGAATTAGCAACATTGGTGTGAATTCTCCAGGACTGTATATGCCTTATAAAGCTGCGTGAGATACAGAAAGTTTAAGCTTTTGGTATATGACTGTGTACATACACGCTGCACCAAGATCTTCTCTGATATCAGATTTGTGTTGTAATAAACATATGTTGAAGAAAGGACAACTGAGGCTCATGAGGTTTTTCCATGTCGACAAGCATGTTTCCCTTTCCGCTGGAAAATGCAAATACCAAACCCATCTGTCCATACATGGGACTGACACTAACTTCTAGAAAAATGTTAGCCACTGCAGTTCAACAAAATTCTGAGCCTTCAGCAGCGTAGAATGAGCCTCATCCACCTGGGGCACCTTGCCTCTGTGGAGCTTTTTAACCACGAGTGATCTCTGTGAAGGAAATGGGAAAGGATTCCTCCTAGTCCTCTATCACTACCTTGTACAATCTGCCACACAGAAAGTCCTTTTGTCAGTGTTTTCTTCCTCTGCTTCAACTTTAACCCCTTTCTTTCCACTCCTGCAATTGTTGGCAGGACTGCACAGCAAAAACAGTTAACTGTTGACACTCTGACATCTTAGAGGGTACTGGCAAAAATGACCAAAACCACATTCAGACTGATACTTACAGAAAAGGATGCTCAAAAAAAAAAAAAGGCTCTGGCACTGAGCTTTGTTCTTGTTGTTCAGACACTTGAGGTTCATTTAAAGTTGTTATTGTCTATGTTGAGATGAATTCTACATAATGACCACACCCAAATGTTTTGACATAGCATGTAGGCATCCTAGTTCAGAATGATAGCACACACACACACACACACACACACACACATACACACACACACACACACACACACACACACACACACACACACACACACACACACACACACACACATAAAAGTTTTTCTTTTCATAGTTTCATCATGAACTGTCCTTGTTCAATAAATCCCACCTGCAGACATATCAGGTATATGAGGGTCAGCAGTGCCGGCCTTAGACAAAAGAGGACATAGAGGAGAGTATGAATGGCTTGTTCACCTTTCAATTTTTCCATAGTTCTGAGGCCCTCTGAGACTTTCAACAACCATCAACCAGTTTAAAAATATATTTTTATCAAAGGGAGCATGCAGAAAAACTGAATTCTAACCATTAAAGCTGATAGGACTGCCAAACAAACCATCCATCTCATCTCCGCCTCCCTCCCATGGAAGACAAACTTGCTGTGTGTCTGGGAGAAAAACTACTTACCTTGTGTGACATGAGAAATATCCTCATAATACAACAATAATGCAATGCAATGCAATGATAATGGCCATAATATTATTTTCCATTTATCGCATCTGGTTGTGAAAATTGGAAGTCCATAAAATAAATAATGTTTACAGCGGAACTGCCTCACTTGTAATCGGCTTATATGCAATTTACATAAAACTCAGAGTCCCATGCAGTCACCCTGATTATGATATTTAAGAGGAGCAGCAAATAAACACAGACTTCATGGCCAATCCTGGCATCCTGGGAGGAAGCCCTGTGACAGCTATTGTCAACAATGGAATAAAAACACTCACCAGCATCAGTATATTTGGCCTTTTTTTAAAGTTTGATTGACTTTTTGTTAAAAAATATCAAAATAGCCAGTCATGTTGTCTACCTCTGTCATGGCGGAAGCTCCTGTCTGACCACTGTAACTTAATGACAGAAAAATGGCAAGCTCAGAGTGAAGAGTTATGCCCAAACCTGCTGACTTACATACCAATGCGACATTAGCCATGATTCTACACTGGCCATCTTGTGTACACAATCTTGGCAACACAACTGAGGACAGATGGGATTTTTCAGTACAAAGAGAAGCATGGAGGAACCTATCATAACATGTACAACTTTGACAGTATATAGCATCAAAAGAAATAGCTGAACTTTGTTTGCAGTGTTAGCATTATGTTTTGAGGCTTAAATGTCTATGCCTCATCTCCTCTGTGGGCTCATGCAAACTATCCTCAACCACTGATGTGTACAAACTGCTGCTCTCTCATTCCATGGGAACTGCCACTGTACATCTACACTATTGTTTGCTCGCTGGAGAAATGTAAAGCAAACACATTGTAAATCCTGCCAGAAACTCTAGAAAAACCAGGAAAACCATCACATTACTCTGTATGATGCTGATCTTTGGTGCTATTTAAATAAAGAATCAACTACACAGTGTCTTTATTTCCAAATGTAGGCGACACATATCTTGTCAAATCCTGTTCAGAAAAGGTCTGTGTGACCAAAAGTTAATTATAGTGCCTGTCAGACAACAGTCATTCATCAATAAGGACGTGTTCACTGCCCACAATGTTGCCAATTTGAAGAGACACCCACTACACAAACTGCAATGATGTAATTGTGAAGGCTGGCACTGGCAGGCCTTAGAGTGCATCAGCTGGCAAAAAAGACATGCAGTGGGCCTCAGACCATGTTCAAACACGCTGTAGACTTCAGCCAAAGAAATGATTGTGGTCACTTTGAAACAGATCAGTTAAAGCTTTGGTTAGCCAAAGTGAGTTGCCATTTTGCTTCACCTGATTCATTTAGCCTGGTTCTTTATTAATGTTATCACATTTCTTGTTGTACCCTAAACAATCACTAATATTTCGCCCTCATGCAACAACCTGTACAGTTGTATCAATATTATCCATGAATTTTTTTCTGTCAGTATTTTTCATGGATGCAGGAAAGTAGCATCCCAATTACTGATTCTGCTTTTACAGCATGGAGTGGTCAATTTCTCCAACCAGTGGAAATAGATGCTGTACTAACACCACGCTGTACATGTCTACATAGATGATTTAGAGATGTGAGCAGAGAGTCAGAGGTCTGGAACCAAACCACTGGAAAAAATATTGGCCGCAATGCAAAGATAATGTGGACAGATTAAGAAAGCGATTAGATATTGGCAATACATCTGACAAAATAGTTTAGAACCTTCAATTCCAACATGAACAGTGCAACTAAGATCCTAACTCCTGGTTGTCCTGTGTAAATACTGAAATGTTTTTGGGTGCACTAGTAGTCAATTTCAAGTTTTTGGCAAATTAGTGGTCAGATATTACCGATTTGTAATTCCTTTATAGAATAATAGCATCATCCTACTTCCCCAAAGAAAACAAGCTTTTACTAAATCAAATGAGGATCGAGAGCTACTACTTCACCTTTGACCACACTACTTCAGATCTCTTTGTTTGAAGAGACAGCAGAGCTATTTACTGCGATGTGATTCATTCATCCAAGCTCTTAGATACTGCACTGAAGACAGATTATACCTTTTTTAACTCACAAAGGCATCTTCAGTGAGGCCATGGAGGTTTAACCTTGAGCAAGAAAGCTAAACTAATCTCAGAGTAAAATGTGGTGAGTACAGTCACGCTGGATTCCATAGGGAAGCCTTGCTTTATAGTGCCTTTCACAACACATCTCTGTATGTGTGTGTGTGTGTGTGTGTGTGTGTGTGTGTGTGTGTGTGTGTGTGTGTGTGTGTGTGTGTGTGTGTGTGTGTGTGTGTGTGTGTGTGTGTGTGTGTGTGTGTGTGTGTGTGTGAGTGTGAGTGTTTGTGGGAGCTAGTTTTAACTTTGTTCATGAAAACTATGACTAAAAATGTCTTTTTCCTCCATGACTAATGATGATGAGCATCCGGGACCTTCTAGCTGTGAGGTGACAGAGTTACCACTGTACCACCGTGCCACCAAGACGAAAGCAAGGTGATGTTCAGGCCCACTTATGTTACAGTGAGACTGAGAAAAAAATGAATGCAAGAATATCACAAACCTAAAAATAGACATGAAGGTTCACTGCAAAGAAAGTGAG
This sequence comes from Chaetodon trifascialis, assembly GCF_039877785.1. Taxonomy (NCBI): domain Eukaryota; kingdom Metazoa; phylum Chordata; class Actinopteri; order Chaetodontiformes; family Chaetodontidae; genus Chaetodon; species Chaetodon trifascialis. The sequence goes on along the minus strand of NC_092062.1, from coordinate 5,218,118 downwards.
GAAGATTAACGAAACGTGAGATTGTTTTTTGAATAAAATAACACAAAAATATTGGTTTTGGCTAGATTGGATTGACTGAAATGTTCTTTATAATCTGGTGACTAAAAAAAAACTAAAATGTCAGCAGTTTTGATTTATTAATGTAAAATACTTATGGTTTTCTTTGTCTAAGACACTGTAAAGCTAAATTGTTAAGACTTTCAGTCAACTAAACCTGGACAAGAAATGAAATAATAAAAACTAACAAGGGAATTTGACACAGGAGAAGAAGACAATGAGTAAATAATAAAAAAAATAGCTGACAAATTTAACACTAATGGGGGTCAAATAGAGTGAAGCAACCACTGCAGGCTGGTTTGCACTCAGAGTCAGGGTGGGAGGTACAATTAAGCTTTCCTGAGGGAGCACAATGTGAGAATGAGATGTATACATGTAATAGAAATACTATATGAATCCATCCAACATGAAAATGGTGCTGTATAGCGTGTGCACATCATTGAGGACATCAAGCACAACCTTTCACTTACATTTGTCCACTTCTAGTTTAGCTGAAATGTTTACTGTTAAGCATTATTGTTGCTGTGTTCTTTTCAGCCTTTCGTCAGACGTTGCTGCTCAGACCTCATTTCTGCTGTTGCACTGCACTTTCCACAGATCACTTGTCAATCAAACAGCATGCCTGCTTTGGTGATTACTTTTTCGCTTGGGCTGATTTGGAATTCTCTGTTAATCAAGTTTCTGTAGGTGGCACTTGTCAACAGTGCTCAGTCTAAACACCTCGTCTTTGTTCTAAATTCAAAACTGGAAACAAGGTGCATAACTGTGCGTTCAGTGAGGGGTTTTCCAGACCTGCCAGACATATTTAAAACGAGAAATAGGAAAGCATTGATGACCTGACAACATTTCCACTGCTCTTCTACCGCAATCACTGACAGAAAGCAGACACTCAGCTGAGTGACAATGTCACAGCTGATTATTAAGTAGCAAAATGCAAGACTTTTGTCCTCTCATGGCAAAAAGACAATAATATACGGTATTGGTGGGAGTAACCTATTTTGACATTTAATTTAACTTGTTGGGCTACAATAGTACTACTGAGACAAAGGTAATGCTTGTTTTAAAGCTGATCATTAGCAAACAGCAACAACAGCCACAAATGACAGGCAGTAAGTTAGCCCCACTGTGCTTATTTTCACACTTATACTGTATCTCATTCATGATCACTTGCCACATTTGTTGAACCATTGTTTTCAGCAGCTCTTTTATCTGTCAACTTGTTGCCGTGTATTTTTCTCTGGGTATACACTCATAGTATCCAGAGGATGATTTTCAGTCTTTTTGGGGACCTTCTGGCCTCCCCTTAACTCCATCATCAGGCAAAAATAGCAGTGCACACACTTCAATTTAATGTAAAAATGACTTCACATGCGCACACTCAGAAGGGGATAAACACTTAAATATAATAAGCCCATGAGCTTTAGCAGTATCTAGAGAACGCATAAGAATACATTTGTAGTTTTCTGTCCTCTAATGGCAATGCTCTTAAATGCTAGAATTGTTTGTATGTTGACTGCTACATACTTTCGTATTATGAGTAGGCCTTGTTTTTCATCAAATTAAAATGTGGTATTAAAAAAACATCTAAGAAATGTATCCATGTTTTGTTTGAAGTCAGTTTTTCTCTTTCCTCCAGCATGCTCAGGCCAGCGGTGGCTGTGGAGTGTCACTGACATCAACCTGGGTAACTTCAAATATTGTTATTTCCACTCCATATCCTTCAAAGTAGCATAAAGAGTCCAGAGGGACTTGAGGAAGAGGGATTGAACACTAAGCCAGTTTCCCTGCAATCTGTTAGCGTTAGCCCCCCAGCCCGAGTGCAGCGATCAGTCAGAGCTTTAACACTGTGATTAGGTTATTCTTTTTCATTATCTTCTTCGTCAAAAGGCCAACAATTTGTATGTGTCTACGTGTGGGTGAGTCTATTCATCCACCCATTCATTTACAAGCCATCTTCTGTTTTTGTCTTTGTTTCCTTCCCCTCCCTCTTCCTTTGTTGCTTTCATGATCACAATACCCAGCACTCTATATTATTCTCAATTAAGCCAGAGAAAAACTGTGTTACATTGATTTTTTTTGGACTCAGAAGGATGTAGTCGCTCACTCGGAGATCAATTTCAGTTCTGAAGATGGATGGACTTTTAAGTCTTAACAATTACATCAGATCAAATCAATAATAACTCCAGTTATTTCACAGTTTTTCTGTGTGAAATGGCTGCAGCTTTTGTTCACTGAATTGCTAGAACATCTGTGTTTTATTGGTAATTATATCCCATCTTGTGCAGCAATCAACAATCAGTTCATTGTGGTCCACTGAACACAGATGAGGTGATAAAACATCACCGCAACTAGAGAAACTTGCAGCGCGGAGAGTAATCTGCCTCCGGATAATGGATTATAGATTCAATTTATTTTCAATGTAAAGTGAGTAGACAAGGCGGGGCACGAGAAGAAAATGACATCCGCTCTTAATTGACCATTGGTGGAGATGTGCAGTGGTGCATGTAGAGCAGCATCAAGGGGTATTCAAGACTACATCAGCTTAGACTTGCTGCAGAGAGTTCAGTCTCTTTCTTTCAAACTACCTCTGCCTGTTCACCCTCCCTGTTCTGAATTTTTATGTGATCACAATAGCGCCATTAACTTCTCGCTACAGTCACTTCATATTGGGTAAATAGAAGCTACTGACTGGTAAAATTGTTCACACCAGCCCGTAGCGGCAAATAAAGCGGATTTAGAGGTCTCAGGGCAGATTGAACACCCAAACAACCAACACCTGAACTGAACCAGATCTACACATCTAGTCCACTTAAAATCCAGATTGGCCCTGACTTAAAATCAATGTGGCCCTCAGTCTGCATCATTTTGTCTGGACATGACTTCAGAGGGAGTGTGCATCTCAAAACACAACACTGACTGCCTTTTTAGAAATATTTGTTTGCTGTCTAAGTGCATCACTGCCACTGGGCAAAAAAAAAGTGTTGAATGTTGAAATATGAACAGAGAGACAACACATAAATTGACTGGGAATATTGTTCAGAGCCTTAGAACTTTGATGTAAATTCTGGTGGAAATAACAAATGTGTCAGGCTGAATTCTGGAAAAAAAAGACACTAATTATTTCATAAAATTTGTTCTCTTGTAATGAAATTTGCAGTTCTGTAAACAGGTTTAGTGTGTTAATGTTTATTTCCTTATGGAAGTGGGGACAAGACACTTGGAAGGGACTGAAGTACTGTAATCAAAAAATGTAATCATTGAAAGAAGCTGAAGTGGCACCACTGTCATCACTGAAAATAAGTGAATTATTTTCAGTAATATTCATAATATGTTTCAGCTGAAGTGTGTGTGTGAAATGTCATTTTATTATGTAAGAACTGACAGCAATGGAAATGGCAATTGAAAATATAGCGATCCAAGTCATAGGACTGTCTGCTTCAGTTACAGCTTGCATGATAAAAGCTCATGAAATTTCAGTGGAGGCAGTGTACTGCTCTACTGTAAGCAGTTGAAGTGAACTGTGGTTGATCTGTAACAGCTGAATTTTCATTTGAAGAGGAAAAAATCTACTGAGGTTTCAGTTGATGTGCAGACTCTGAAAGCGGGTAAAAATATCTCTAATTGAAAGCACTAAAATAAAAGTATGAAAAGCAAAAGATGCAAGCAGCTCATAAGTAAGAGGTGTGTGCAGTTTCACAAGTGTCATAAAACAAAGACATACAATCAGTTGAAGTGTCAGCTGAAGTACAACAATGGAAACAGTAAAGTGTTAGTTGAAAAATAAACACAGAACACCACTGAAATGTCAGTTTAAGAGTAAGCGCTGAAAGCTACTGACTTTACAGTTGGTGTAAATGTAACTGCTGAAAGCAGTCAAAATGGAGGTTGAAGAGGATGCACTGGAGAATGTGTGAATTGTAAACAAGTGAAGTGTCAGTTGGCGTAAAACCACAGACAGCAGATGAAATGTCTGTTGGACATACAGTACGTCCTTCTCACACACTAGCTTCAGATGCACTGTGCACAGTAATACTGTTTGGACCTAGTTTTATACTTTTATTGACTGCAGCCTTGCACAGAAAGATTTTTATCATGTATGACAGACGTTGTATTTGATGACAAATCTTACTGCATTTGCTCTCACCAGTTGATCTATACATGTATTGTATGTAGCAGCTATAAAGTCTATAACTTTTACATTGTTCTGCACAGAAAAGAAGAACCAGGTTTGTTGTCAACATGGACTCTATAGAATCGAGACTTGCTTCTCTCTAGGTCCACCTTGCTGTCTGTCTGTCTGTCTGTCTGTCTGTCTGTCTGTCTGTCTGTCTGTCTGTCTGCCTTCTCCTTTGTTGTTTTTCTTCCATTCAGCTGCTCTGCCTCTGTAAAGACAGCGGCTGTCTGGATTGGCGGAGAACTAAATTGCTCAGTGTGAGCTCGGTCACGGCTGAGCTCTCCTTGAGATAATGAAATGACAATTAATGGGAAAGCTGTTGCCAGTCGCTCATTTGTTCGCTCACTAGTAGTGCAGCGGCATGGAGGGACAGGCAGAAACCACTGCATTCATGACAGACTCCAGAAACTGCTCAGCAATCGTTTTCATATTGAATAGCTGCTGATATGATGTTGAAAATCCATGGAAATATAGAAAAATGCATAGTCTATGGCTCCCTGGCTAAAATATGATTCAAAGAAAATGGATTTTTGGTATCAGATGAAAATGGTTACCAGAAGTCGATAAATATGAATTTCTACCTTTTACTGGCACTTTAGTTAATAGACACATATAGCGGATAAATGTATATAAATTACTAAAATATGTTTTCCATGGCCATCAAAAGTTGTTGCAGGTAGAGAGTTCAGATGGAGCTCTGAAGCTGTGTAACCCATGTAAAAACGTATATCCTTTATTAACCCAGTGACACTTAAGTCAATACATTATTTACCATAGCCAGGGGCCTACACAGCAGAGTCACTCTGTGCTCTGGCCTACTGAGATAGTCCCTGACAGAATGGCAGAAGACACATATATTTCCTTGAAAAGAAAGAGCGAAAGCAGACCCTTGGGCATCTCATAAAACGTCTTTCCAATATGTGCTGTGAAGTGGAAATTCTAGCCACCCCAAAAACCACAGAGAGAGAGAGAGAGAGAGAGCAAGAGAGAGAGAGAGAGAGAGAGAGAGAGAGAGAGAGAGAGAGAGAGAGAGAGAGAGAGAGAGAGAGAGAGAGAGAAACATTTTCTATTTAATTTCTGGCTGCAGTTGTTGCCCATTATGCATTTTCCTCTATACACTTGTAGGATAAAATTGCAAATTTATAACCATTATCTCAGTAGAAGTAAGACGTGCTCATGGAATTGGAATTATATACATGCAGTATGTGGTTTTGTGTTTTTATAAGACTCCAGGCAAGACTGTATGTTTTCTGTCTCTAACTACAATTAATTTAACTGAAGGCAAAAGCTAGTAAAGTATGACATGAAATTACATCATCTTTGTTACTATGCTAGTGGGGGATGTGATAAAGCTGTGTAATCTAGTTAGCAAAGTCCCTGTTTGCATGGCTGATCAAGCTAAGCTTCTTGTGACTGCATTACAATGCAAAGGCTCAATCAACTACACAAAATTGAAACTGAACAAAGTGAATGCAAAGCATGAAGCACACTGTAGTGCAGGGCGGTTCACCGTACCTGGTATTGGTTGGCCTTTGCAAGCTCCTGATTGGCTGATTCCACGTTGGATGATGCAGTCTGGATGTAATCTTCGATGCTGTCTGAGGAAACAAAGAGCAGATTGTTTGATAATGGTCACTTTCATTCCAGAAATTACAACCATGCGGTCAGGTGTCCTACCAAAGTACAGCCATTTATTTCAGTTCATATTTAAAGTCATCACACATTACAAAAAAAACCAAACAGGCTTATTTAAAGATTTATTCAGAAAATAAACACAAAAATCCATCTTAATGTAACTAGTACAAAACATTTCCACCAATGTTTACAAGCACACATACTATATTTTTGACACAAGGCTGAAAGCCTTCAGTAAGGCCGGGGCCACATAGCACGCCTGCGCAGAGCGTGAGCGTGGCGTTACAGCATGGTTTTCATTTCGGCCTCCATACAAATAGGTTACAGTGTCCACACTGCCGACATGAGCAGCCTGAGAGTCGCGCTAGTCCTGCGTGGCTGCTGCGGCACATCAACTAGATTCCAAGGCTTGCCGCAGTCAAATCAGTGTCATGTGAGTATTTCACAGCGATTACAATGTCTGTATCTGCATATGTGACACACATGACGAGAAAATACACAATATGAGGGACAGAAGTTCTCCATCATCTCTACTCCATTCCCTCTCGCCTACTCTCTCCTCCTGTAGCTCAGTCCCTGTTCCAGCGCATGTAAAGTAAAATTACGTCATCATTTTTGTTGTGGATAATTATCAAACGCAAACTCCACGTGAATAGATGGAGCCGGCAGTTGCTGCGCCGCTGCAGACACACAGATGAGACGCAGGATATGTGAACAGGAACACGCGCGAGAGACGCAGCAGTTAGCAACTGCTGAGTTCCTAACATCACCGCTATACAGCCGAGACAGAAAGAAGGGGATATAAGCTGGGCTACTAGAAATAACAACCATCAACAGTTTACAACAGCTCACACATTGTTTGTGGTGTAATGCTTGCTAGAATTGTTACCTGAAAATCTGGCTCCCTGACTGTGCTGCCAGAATTGGCAGGCCTGATTCGCTGCCAACAACAATGTCAGGTTCATCTCCAGGAGGACGAACAAAATACAGTATGTGTCCAGTTTTTGTAATTTGGTTTTTCCTTGCTCTCTTTTTTTCCTTTTCTTTGCGCTTTGTCGCTCCTCTTTTATACTTATATGAACTGCCACTCATGTTTAGCTTAGTCCGTAAAAATGCTCCACCTAGCTTGCACTCTTTTGACAAATGACTGACGATGACATGGTGGACGGTTGATGACGATTTTACCCAAAATACACTTGGAGACAATATTGGCGATCCACTTGTAAATTTGTACGTAATGAGGTTAAATGTGAGAGTGAAAATAAAGCCAGTCATGCAGCACGTCATTTTATTCATATTGTACACCTAACTACATCACTACAGTCAGTCTTGTAAAGTTTTTACCAACCATGACTCATCCTGACTGGGTCAATATATATAAACCCACACATACCACAGCTTCAGACCATTACAGGGAGAGGACCAGTACCTCTCATGAAATAGAGATTTCTCCTCTCTGCCCAGCTGGGGGCGTGTCGCTTTCCCAACCCCCCAGAATCTCTGACCCCGCACCTAGCTCCAATCTCTCATTACTCATGTAGCACATAGCCAGCCAATTATCACTCATTCCCTGCTGAATTGTAAAGGTTGTTGGGTTACTCATAGCCTTTATATCCAGGTATCTGCACTGTATCTGTATCTAATCCTTGCTACCTGTCATCTGTGACCTCTGAATTTGTTTGACTGTTTGGACTGCCATCCCATTTAAACCTGTTCCGTAACCTTACATTTCCCTTTCCATACTGGCTTGCAGAGTGCCTGCGTTTGAGTCTTCTTCCCTTTGTTGCTGGAATTCACTGGTCATGACAGAAATCCTGACTTTTACTTCGTAATGTTATGCTTCAATCCATTGTGCTCAGAATTCGAAAATAAATAGCCCCAGTACCAAAAAGTGCAAAGGAAAGCTGTATGGAAAGTTAGAATTTTTATTGGGAGACTTGGGCAACATCAATCTAGTTTGCTGACATAAACAACCGATGTCACAGCAATATGGCAGCGCACAGAGTGAATATTAAGCACAATTACCGTTTCAGCAATTTTCTCTTTATGTAGTGTTAGTGTGGGGAAATGTGCTATAAGAACTTTGTAGCTGCAATTCTGGTCAGTTGATTTGTGCTTGATAGAAGTGTGTGCGGGCATGTGGTACTGGCCTACTCCTCCTGTCTCCTTTAAAGTGTGTTAATATGCTTGTGAAGTTCACAGACTTGTCATACAAACATCAGTTTGCTGTGCACGTCCATCTCGGAACTATTGACTTCCCGTTTGTAATGGATTGTAGCAATAGTGAAACACCAAAAACACTGCTTCTTACGCCTCCCATAATGCAACTTGATTTGTCTTGTAACCAGCAGGTTAGTTCTGCCTTACCACTGGGGGCCGCAGTGCTTTAACAGCAACGTCCCAGCTTCTTCCGGTCACGCACCTGCAGCGGGGCTCCCAATCATGTTCGTGTTTGCTACTGCGAGTCAATGTGAGCGCTGATCGGAAGTTGTACAGCCAAGGTAATTTTGCCGCAATTTTTTGTTGCGCAGTAGTGTTTCAGTGAGCGGCGTACATATAGTGGGATTGCCTAACTCATGTTTTGTCTTTGCAGCAGTGACTGCCACTGCTGCTTTGTCGTTTGTGAAACTCACTTGAATTTTTTAATTTTCTTTTATTGAATTTGAGTGCTAGGTTCTTTCAGTGATTTTAGTGTATCTATACATATGTTGTTTTTTTTTTTATCATACGTAATTTCTGTGTATATTCTGAATTTGTTTTACCTTTCACTAAAGTTTGCAACTTTTAAATTTAAGTTTGTAACTTGTTTTAATATTGTGGGGCTGGGTTTTTTAGTGTAACTATGGTTTAAGATTTGTTGATTCATACAGAGAAGTGCTTTACTGTGTAAAAGGTGGCGGTGTGATTTTACTTATTCATTCCTTTGTGTGCTCTTTTATAACCTCGTGTGCAGTGTTTTATTTTAGTGTCCACCTAAAAGCGTGACACCTTTGTATGCTTCCTTTTTTTTAGTCGAGCCCCCCACCTTCCTATTTTATATTTTGTTTTAGGTGCTTCTTGGCATGCTTTTAATTATTCTAAAATCACTGAGGCCTAGGCACCGAATAATCTTCCTTCAGTTTTTTTTTTTTTTATGTTCCGTTAGCTCATATAATTGTAATGTTGTGCAGTGCTGAAGCAGATTAAAAGTAAAAGAACTCTTTACTCAAAACCACGTCTCTGTTTAATCCTTGTGAAGCTTACCTGTGTGGTCAAACTAACATGATGTATTCCCTGGGTGAAATTCCCCGGGTAGCGTTGTCGGGTTGTTAACTCATATAACTCGAGTTTAGCCAAGGCCTGATTGGGTTACAGTCTTTCATCAGAAGCCTTAAGCTCTTGTTGTAACACAGACTTATAGTTATTAATTTGTTAGCACCAAACCCAAACCAATCACTGCTCTTACCATTGCCCAAAACGTCTGTGCAGCATCTGTGGCTACAGCACGGGTTGCTGATATGGCTGGTGCACACAGGTGGTGTAAGTCTTTGTCCACACACAATGAAACAAACATGGTCACTGCATCCAGCTATTGTTTGCTGAGAAATTGCTCCGGTACTCAACTCTGTTCTGTTCGGTGATGGAAGGCATACTGCTGAAGAAACACATCCTGAGTCCAGCTCTGAACTTAACGCGTTTGATTTTGATCTTCTCATCTCTTTGGGAAAAAAAAAAAAAAAAAAAACCTTGTCCACATGAATCTCGACATCACCAAGCAACAATTTGCTTTAAAATATTAGAGTAACAAGGATTGGGAGTTCCTACATCAAGTGACTGCAGTTAGGCGGTCAGGATCTGGTTGAAAGTGAATTGGTGTGAACATCCCTGCATTATAGAAATGAAAACACTAAAGGGCAGATAAATTCAGCACTTATTTTATTTATGTGTTACTTGAAGGATATGTACACATCAATTACACATTATGCCTCACTTGTGATTTGGAAACAGGTTACTGGCAAGTGAGACAACTGGTAGGAGAGGGTAATTATGAACATGGAGTCATTGGCGGAGCATGTTTCTGCTCCTCTTGGCCGCACTTACGCTTGGCGGATTTGTCGCTTTTCCCTCTGTGTGATACACTAAAATCCATGTGGCACATTTCCCAAAACATGACTTTTGATTGACGTTGCTCTTTATTATGTTTTAATTAAGTTCATTATGCCTCCTTGCATTTGTTGAGATACTTGAACAAACTTCCAGCCTCTTTTTCCTCATGAGGGTTGACAGGTCTGCTTCAGTCTTGTCCCCAAAATTGAGCTTGGAAGATGTAGCCTGGCCTGATTCAGCTGGAATTTTGTTAATATAGTATAAATTTAAAGCAAATATACATGTAATGCATATCTAAATGATATTACTATGGCTTTATGACCAAGCATTGATTTGAAATGGTTTGTCACATCTTTTCTTGGTGCAACCCCATGACAGTACAGAGTAAAATAGGATGGCTGCAAAAAATTGTTGATTCTATTATCTGACAGAGAACTCTTATCATCAGTTAAAATACCCCCCAAAAATACCAATTTGTGTTTTGACCCATGAGACAATAAATCGAAGGCCATTTTCTGCTGTTTTTGTAGTATCATATTTTAATACTGTTAGTCCTCTTGTAACGCATTAAAAGAGGGTCCAGACTGTCACCATTCTAAAAGCTCTTGCTTTCCAAATTCTAGAAGTAACACTTGATATCTGCACTCAGGATTTAACCTCACATCTGAATATACTTTAACTTGCTTCATATTAATAATTGTAATAACATTCAGTCAAGGAGTAATTTGAAGAAAAATTTTGACAAAAATAGATGACATCGACATTTTTCTTGAAAGCATACTTTGACAAAAAAAGACATGTAAGACACATGAGAAACAAAACACTAAACATGCTCCACTCTAATCTTGGTGTATTCCAACTTTTGATGAACCATCCTGACCTTAATGGAAGGATTGACTTTTGTTGCTGTGTTCATATTGTTACTCGGCACACACAGCCTTGACAGCATGCTGCATCACAGGCCTCAGTGTTACCAAGGACTGTTGGGCTAATAGTTAACACTGTTAAAACATTAGGGCCTACTTTAAAGACTGCCAATACACAGAAGTTAATGGGATGAGACAGAGCAAGTTTAATGAACTGGATGGTCGAAAATATTTGGTATTACCACATAATTACCCACATATATTTACAACTGGCCGATAACAGTGAGAGTGCTATTGATTGTTTTGGTGTTGTTAGAATGAAAAGGCTACAGCCAGTTCAAGATGTAGGTAAAGACTTCTCACTGTTTCATGTTCTGACTGCCTCTGATAATTACTGCACCACCTGAGCTTGTAGAGAATTAACATTTGAACTTAACAAGAGCAGGAGGTTGGGTGAATGAATTGCGCTGATTGGCAAAGTGCACTTACTCCTTTGCTGAGTTGGTGCAAGCAGAGGAACAGACATTTAGACTCACCAGATAAAGATCAGAATAAGGCCGACACCTGGACCGACTCATTCTGTCTTCCATTCTTTCTTTTTCCGCCTCTCTGGTTGGGACCTGTTCTTTCTTTATGAGGGACTGATATTGGACTTTAAAGTCAGGTCTTTTATGCACATTACATTACAATATTGGCCTGTCAGCCTGTAAGTCCACTACTTTGGCACTAAGTTAAACATCTAAAGAGTGACGACTGGATAGCTACAAAATTTTGCACAGAACATTTTTTTACATGTTCCCAAAGGATGTGTCTTGCTAATGTCAGTGATTCCCCAGAACTGTTGTGTACTGCCACCAGTAGGTTGACCTATTTGGCTCAGAGTGAAATATATCAACGATCTCATGGATTAACCTGAAAATAATTTCTGCACTACTACCTGGTCAAATTTTCATTTGTACAATAATTTAGTTTATGACCAAATAACTGCAAAGCTAATGAGTTTCTCATGAACTTAGCTATGTTAACATGCTAACATGGTAACCTAACATGGTGAACCATGGCAGAAATTATACCTGGTTAACTTACAATGTCAGCATGTTACTATGCCGACATGGGATTATGCTTTTTGGATGTATATAAGGCCCATAGAGGACAAACCCTTGTAAGACTATGATATTTGCAATGCCACCTTCTGGTAAAACTCATTCAAGCATTGCAAACACCAAAATATCAAATAAACACTGATTTGTAGTACAATATACTATCCAATAGAAACAAGCACCTAGCCTGTCCAATGCCAGAATTTTTTAATCACCTTGAAAAAGAAAAAGAACGTACTCTTTTGATGTGTACAAATAAATCCGTTTTTAACACCTCTTTTGTGTTGCGTGCCAGAGTTTGCATGTGCCAGCAGAACCAACCTTGTGATTGTGTATCTCGACTCACAGGTTTTAATATCGTGTGTCCTTCGCCAGCATGAATAGGCCATAAAAGCACTAATCCTTCCTTCTTTAGCCTATTCATTTCTTTGTATTACCCGTTGCTTTTGCTACAAACGCCTCCACAGCACAATCACATATTATTCATATCCACCACTACACCAAGAAAGCCTTGTTCAAAAAAGGCCAAAGGCAATTTCAGTGCATCTCTTTTTAATGGGGAGAGGTCCATTATTGCATGACTCTGTAATGATCAGATTGGACTTCTGCTGTGGTGTAATGTGATGAATGCCTTCCACAGAGTCCTCTTCTATCTTTCTGTTCACCCATTTGGGTGGGAGCACACTATGTTCTCTGACTTCTATGTCCAAAATACCATATCAGCAGTCTTTCACATGCAAATGACAAAATAGCTGGAAAGAACTCAGTGCAGTTCATGCATATGTGATTATGCTGAACAAGCACGAGGTGTAGCAGAATTCACAGAAGAAAGAACCAAAATGTGATGGAAGCAAGTTTTCAGTTTATTCTATATCTGACTGAGGAGTGACATGAGAAATGTGTTGCAGTGGAAAACATAGATAAGATATAGATAGCATTTAGAAAGAATCACTGTTAATACATCAAACAAAAAACAAAATACACAACAGAACGGAATTGCTGCAGGTTGCACAGAACACAAAAGAAATGCTGCAAAATAATTTAATTCACTTCATGGAAATGAGCTAATAATGTATGTTGAGTTTCAATATTCTGATAGCATGATTCAGATATTATGTACGATTATTGAATTTATATGCTAGCAATCAGCAACACGAGGTCAGCATCACTTAATGTCTGCGATAATATCTAAATACTGCAATCAAAATGTTAAACAAACTTCATTGCTAATTGTCCACCACTGACAGATAGGCGACTTCACTAACCTCATGGGCCATGGCAACAACTAGTCTGGGTGTGATCAACACTTGTTCCCTGGAAACTGTTGCTGTATCTCCTTCCCATTGTCTTCTGTACAACCTGCAGCCTTGATTGTGTTTTCTGTATTTTGTTGTCCTTCTTGTTTTTGCAAGATGTTTTTTTACATTTGGTAATTTTCTTATTCTCGTAGTGCTACACTTGCGATGTCAAATTGAAGAAGCTAGTTTTCTGTGTCTTTTTCCTTTTTTCCGAACTTGCCTTGCATTGAGCTCTCAGCTGCACTGCAGCTTGTACTGTTTTATTTATTTCAGAAGAAAATAATTTGGGTTGTTCAAACGTGATGGTTTTCCTGCTTCTGCAATACCTGTTAGGACCCACAGGACCTTGACTGCTTTAGTCTGTTTTTGACAATAAGGACAATTAAAAGACACTGAACCTTACCCAGTCTCTGTCCTCTCTGCTTCAAGTGTGGAATTTGTGTCCTGTATTCAGTCAAACTTAACAATTCCATTTTATTACAACCAGGATGCAATTCATCAATACATAAAAGCTACTCAGAAATAAAAGAAAATAACATAAAATATTAGCACAAAACATCCTTTTGAGAGGTCGCTGAATGCAACATACACAGTGGTTATTATCACGTCATGTAATTCCTAAAGAGAAAAGGGCAAATTTTTCTTTTCTTAAGTAAGTTTTTTAGTTAAAGTCAGTCTGTGGGGCCACATTTTCAGTAATGAAAAAGCCAATCTTGAGAGTCAGCTTGAACCATGCTAAACTGGATGAGCTACAAAGACAAATGTGCTGGGATAAAGTTAAAATCAAACTGCATTTTCCTACTTTTCCTATACAAAAGCATGCTATGACATCTAGAGATGCTGGTGAGAAATGTAAACAAATAAACTGAATATATTTGCTACGCCATTTAATGTGGAACCAGCTGATGTGCCTGACAACCTACAACACGAAATCATTGAGCGGCAAAGCAACGACCTGCTAGTTCTACAGTTCTTTTCAAAAGTGACCCTTGCAAAGACGCTTCTGCTCAAGACTGACTGACCCAAATCTGGAAAACCAGCTGCAAGTAGCCTTTATAGCTATCATCACCAAAGAGAAGCAGTTCCAGCCATCACAGAGGTTATTGTGATAAATGTGTGCAGTAATTTAGTGTGGCCCCCCTCCAAGGGTGCTAGAAACATCCCCACCTTCGCTCTCATTCTATGTTTATCAAGTGGCACTGTGGGATAATAGTCCAGACATTGCTGGGCTGCTTCGTTTAGAACTCTGGAAATTCACAATAAGCATGTGCTATGACTTCGCAAGTTTTCCGAAAATATAGACCCAATGAGCAGACATGATGAGGTGGTTTGAGCTGGCAGGAATTCTGATGTCCATCACTATGTTTTTCTCACAAAATGTTAAACTAATTTGACTCCTTTATCTCCTACTAAATTTGTTTTGCTCAATTGATACAAAACTCACTACACTACATCTACAGTGTAGATAGATCCAGATTGAATTTTAAAACTGAAAAAAAAAAAAAAAAAAAAGTCCATAGTGCATCAAAATTTTTACTGAACTTTTAGTGAACAAATAATGCAAATTTGGGCTTAATAAGTCTCCAAAAGTAATGACACAATTTTGATGTCATCAGAGTTGTACATCAAAAATAATATTTTTGACAGTATTGTGAGTTCTATGTTAGTTATTGAAGTAAACATTTTTAGATAAAATGTCATCTTTGTAAAAATCTTCATGTTTTCTCAGAGAAATGCACAAATTCATTGATTTTTTGACTTGATAATTGTCCAAGGTTGTGACGTTGAGCTTTGGGTGATGCAGAATAAACATGCTAACACTCACTCAGGCATTGTGCTATGTAGATCAGAGACACGCGATTTAGCAATATTTGTAACTAAAGTTTTAAATAATTATCAACCAGGCAGTTTTGCTAACAGACCCTCATACATTTGTCACTTGTTTCCTCCTCTTCGTCATGTCCCCCCCTCTTTGTTCTCTTGCTGCTAAAAATGCACACTTGTCCATACTTAATTGATCTTATCTATTACCTTTTATGCACAGTTTGTCCTCAGCGGATACTACAGCCCAGTAGTTTTACTTTGGTACATTTTACAGCATGTTTTTAAAGTTCGTGAGTGCAGCTTTTAACTAGATCATGCCAGCCTGTTCGTAATTGTTAGCAGTTACTATGTTACTCTTTCCTCATCTTGTTCTTTATCTCCTTTGTTTTAGGGTGTGTGTATTTTTGCCAAGGTAAATCTTATCACCTGAGCATCTTACTTAGACCACATTTTCTCCCTGAAGTTCAACATGATCACACTGTGCCATTGGTGGCAAAGGTTGTGAGTTCAAGTCCCAGGTGATAAACCTACTCAGGCAAGGTTTAATGATCATTGTGGTCTGGACTGTTCTGCTGATGGACCCTCCTGTATTTCTCTTTTGCATCTTCCTCCTCTTCCTGCTTCTTCTTCCTTCATTGCCCAGATCTCACAGTGATCTCACAGCTGAGGTCAAATGCAGAAAAAAGTGTACTTTCTTTACCAAAACTATGTCTATGGCACAAAAACAGAAATATGCAGATATTCCTTTAGTCAGATTTATAAAGCTGTGCTTCTGTCTGATTCTGTTTTATGAGTCTCAATCCCACAGTAAGCCATAAATGGGTGCAGAAATGCCCTTAAAACACAATTTGCATTTTGATGCTTCCATCCGCTCTGCCACTCATTAGACCTGTCAATGAGAAGTTGCGTTGAGATATATATATAAACAATATATATACAATTTAACCAATTGTGTCCCATCACCATTCTCCAACAGCATCAGAACAGCTGTCATAACACGTGGCCATGGCTATTTTATCTAGCTTTTCTATTTTATCACATAT
The DNA here is from genome assembly GCF_039877785.1 of Chaetodon trifascialis. Classification (NCBI taxonomy): domain Eukaryota; kingdom Metazoa; phylum Chordata; class Actinopteri; order Chaetodontiformes; family Chaetodontidae; genus Chaetodon; species Chaetodon trifascialis. The sequence goes on along the minus strand of NC_092062.1, from coordinate 5,202,035 downwards.
GCCTGTAAACATCATAGGGTGATATCTCAGTCTTCATTATTAAGGCAAAACAATGATCAATCTGTAGAGCTCATATTGAAACAGACTTGCTTCATTAATCAGGATCAAATGAAGAAATCATGAACTGGGAAGCAATGGCTCCAATGACAATAAAAAGAAAAAAAAACAGACTAAATTTTATAAATGCACCTCTGAGTTACAATTTACAGAAGGCTGTGGAGACTACAAAATAATAATGCAGTGAAATTGGCACGTAACCTAACAAACAGTGTTTTGGTTTCGTCACTCACCTTGCATATCATGTCCACCTCTCCATTTCACTCGCAGCTGTCCCTCAAAAACCTTGTGTACCGGCAGTTCGAAGCATGATTAAGGTGCACACATTCTCATTGAACATGCCTCCTTTATAAATACCAGTTTGCGTGTGGGAACAGGCTTTTTGTGTGTACATGTCGTTTATTCATCTGGCCCCAGGTTTTACACATAATGGCTGATGAGAAACACCTGCTGTGCAGTGACATCATTGATGAGCGCATGACTAGAGGCTCTATATACTTGAAAGTTTGACACCAGTATAGCATGTTTTTGTTTTGTTTTGTTTTGTTTTGTTTTGTTTTGTTTTGTTTTGTTTTGTTTTTGTTGTATCTGATTTTGATTGTACTTAAAACAGGTTTCCATTTGCAATTAATGAATGAGGCTTCACTTTCATTAACTCTTACTGTTGCTTTCCATTTCAATGTCACATTCAGCTTACAAAAAAATTTATACTATCACTTGAACTTTGTTGTTGTCAGGGCAACTGGCCTTAAGACTTTCTTACTGGGATGCACAACAAAAGCAAAAGAAAAGGTGTCGGTGTTGTAGTGTTCATATGGTCCAGGGGCACAAATATGATAACAGTTAAAGAAAAACAAATTAAATAGAAAAAGCTCTTTGAAAAACATAAATACAGCCTCTCAATTATGTGCACCATCCATTGATCTAAATGTTAGCCATCCTCATCAAGAGCAGTGCATTGAAGGAAAAAGAAGAAAAGGAAAAGAAAACAGGTATTCCATTCGTAGAACTGGGGTAAGCCAGTCTCAGTCAGCCTGACTCTAAAGGGTATTTAAAGGGCATCTACATTAGCCTGATTGAAGGCAGCAGACAAAAGGACACTCTACAACAAAAAGGCAGCAATTAGCAAAAGTTATTGCTCATTCCTCACACAAGTCTGCACAGTTCACACAGTTTTGTACCATAAAGCTGGAATGTGCATAAAACATTTGTAACTACACTATTAACCTGCAGTATTTATTACACCCAGCTCTTTGCTATCGTCTCTGTGTTCTGTGTGTGTATGAACACACACATGCACACGCACACGCACGCACACACACACACACACACACACACACACACACACACACACACACACACACACACACACACACACAGTGTGATGCACAGCGATCTGAGGCCATCACCTTAGTTGGTGTGCCAAATTACTGAGATCCATATGCTGGCGATCAGTAGAGGGTGAGGGATTCAGAGAGCTAGCTCTGTACCTCAAGCGCTAGCATGTTATGCCATTGAGAGCTACTGTGACTGCACACACTGAAAACCCTCTAAGGAGAAGAAGGATGAGCTAAAGGTTAAGCCAGCCAAGGCACACACGCTGCTCTGACCCCTGATACATCACAAGCACCTGTCACTTCATCAGGACTGACTGACAGCAGGGTGTCTATTATCTGGTGATTACTGTTTATTTATTATTATTTTCTTTTCTTTTCTTTTATTTACTGTGATCATAATGTCTGGTGAAAATAATTGGCGAACTAAATGTGAAAATATTGTGGCTCAACATGCTGTTTTTCCCCTTCGCAGATATCCCTCCTCTGTCTCACCCCTCTTGCGATTTGATGAATTAAGAGTTAATTTCTACCAAACCAGAGTCGGTGATGGTTGAAACATGGTTGGAAAAGGTGAAAAATAAAGGTTTTGGTGAATTTATTTTGTTTCTGTTGAGTCTTACAATGATAAAAATGACTGTTTCTGTGAGTGGAGTCCTGTGGCTTTGGCTAGAGAGCTTTATTGGCTGTTTCTGGTTAAACAAAAAGGATCTTACTCTTTAACTAAAAGGTCTCTCCCTGTGGGCATCCTTTCTATAATGTTGTCAGGCACTTAGAATAACAGTCTGAGCCTGTCAAAGACAAAAACTAAGAATTTTAGTGGGCATACATTGACTCAAACACTGCAAACACCCTCAGGTATTACCAGGGCCGCCTTAACCTACTGTTGGGCCCCTGGGCTGAGAAGTTTCGTAGGCCCCGTCCCGTCCGTCCCTGCTGATGGTAAGTAACACAGCCATTCTCTGTTTACACACTCGCCATTAGTCAGTTTGCGGCTGAAATATGTTTTTGAAAAAAAAAAAGTCTCTGTTGTTTATATGTGCGCTCTGACGCAGACATATCAGCGCTTTTATTTTGACAAGCCGTTGGTCCCATTTTTGCCAAGTAAGCAGGTACTTTGGGCTGGTCAAAGTCATTTAAAAGCATCTAAAAGCGCCGTCTAACTCGCCCCCTCCGTGTTCCTCTCCTGTGCCCGTTACCTCCAGCGTCGGCGCGGGCCCCGCTGCTTCCTCCACTGCTTCCTCCACTGTCATCCGTGTGAGACTGAAAGAATCCCGTGAGCTTCGGGATGCTCTTTAGTAAATTTTTCTCCCTGTTCTGTTTGTCACGAGCCGATTTTCTTTTGGAAACCACTCTCGACCTTTTTTTCGGGCGACATCGTCCACCTGTCTCTCTATCAGTTATGAAGCATGACCAGATTGACTTTTGATTGACACATAGGGGGGCGGGGTTGGGCATGGTGGCAACGGGTTAATTTGGATCAATCAGCAGTCTCAAATTTGCACATAGTGTGATTGACAGGAAAACTGACAAGTTAAAGATTAAAATTTGATTTTTTATGCTAATTTGTCCCAAAAATGATAGGCCCCTAATCTCCGTGGGCCCCTGGGCTTCAGCCTAGGTAAGCCCGTGCATTAAGGTGGCCTTGGGTATTACGTTGCAGCCTGTTTTGTGGCTGCTGGCTGTAGCACTCTCGCTCGCTAATTGCTAGTTATCGCATGTTAAAATCAGTGCTTTGCTAACCTCTAGACTCCAGGATCCTACCCTGGTTGATAAAATGTAACATCAACAAAGGCATGTGGGATGCTGGCATTCCTCTGAGACACAGAACAGTTTTAAAGGTCAAGTAGTGATCAAACTTTTAAAAGGTGCAGAATTATAGGGACTGTGAACGAAGTGAAAGACTGATTTCAAGTTACAGTTATAAAAACAACAAATGTTTCTGTTTAAAGTATAACTTTTGAATATTGGTCATTTAAAAAGATAATACTAATAGTAATAATGATAATAATAAAAAGGTTCATGGGTTATCTGTTTGCCTCTGGCACACCTGCAGTATGGATGAGAAAGTTCAGTGACACTTCAGTGGTCTCCCTCACCTCTGTGATTGTCATGTCTGTGTGTGTCACTGTCACCAGCATGGCGATCCTGATTCAACCCACCAGACTCATCTGCTGCTTCATCCACAGCAGACTGCTTGCACGGCCATATACCTCTTTGTGGGTGGTGGCATTTTTCAGTGTTATCGGCTGGTGTGGCTTACATGCTGCTGTGTCGTTGTAACTGGCGTTACATGTGTGTAGAGACGCTTCTTCTTTGCTAGTTTGTGGACTCTTGATTTGCTGTATTATTTCACAAGACCTGTCACAAGAGCCCCTACTGAATAACAGTGAAAACACAGATTGCCAGCATATCTTGTCAATGGCAAGGAACATTCTTTCGTAAATGACCCAAAATCTAGTCAATGACTGGCAGAGTGTTAAGAAGCCCAAAATATGAAGTATGATGTACAGTATATATCTTATTCCTCTGTGTCACTGCTGTCGATAGATTATTAAAAGTACATTAATGAGCCCCAATGTTCCCGTGGGTACACATTTCTTTTATTAAGATAAACATGAGCTTTCATGAGCATTCTAAAAGTTCATTCTTGACCTTAGAAGTATAGAAAGTATGAGAAAAAAGTTCTGAACTCGCTGTCCACCGACCGATTAGTTTATTTGTTGAATACTTTGTGGTGTAAATACTCACTACATTACTAATTATGTATTAATCTACAGCTGAAAATAGTCCCCAACAATTGAACTATTTCTTATTAAAAACTACAGTGCCCATATGTTTCAGAGCCATTATTAGGAAACAATGGGCTTGGAGCTCTGTACAGCAGACAGAACTGAGAGATGGACTAATGCACTGTTTTGTTTCTGGTCACATTTGTTATCAATAAGAACAACATAGAACAACACTAATCTTATTCTCTAAAGGAATCAATGGGAACACTTTGGGTTAACAGGATAAATTATTCTCCCAGTCATTTATTTAGTTAAATAAGCCAAAAGACAAACTGTAAATGAACTGACTCTCCTCCATCCACAGCTTAAGGTGTTTTGCAGCACGACTACAGCTAAAGACACTCACCTCAATTTGGAAAGTCATCTGCCTTATCAGACCTTTCACTTATTCTCAGACTTGATCTGCAACCCCATCACAACAACATTTTTCAGGCCTCTTTGTCTGCGTGGTTGTTTGACATTATTCACTAACAGCCAATTCTCAAGTGAATGTTCATGATGGAGCCAGACTTAGCTGATTTCTGGCCCAGCAGCAAAGCCTCTATATCTGCCCTATATCTGTGTCCGAATTTCGTTCTGTTTTGCCAAGTCTAAATCACTGCAGGGTGTGGAGAGCTGTTTACAGATATCAGGATGTCTAAATGGATTTTCTCTAACAGGCCACTCTTTGTAAACTCAGAGCGTTTTGCTCCTCATCAAAGAATCTTAACAGTGTGGCAGCGAGGCAGAGGTTAAAAAGTTGGTTTTGCCCAGCAGAATTTTACCGCTCATGTTATTAATCAAGCACATCAAATTAAAACGTGACCGCAGAGGTTATCTTTGCTAATTGGGATAACAATGTAAACAATATTCAACACACATAAACACACACAGACACACGCTAACCACACACTCAAAGTCTTACCTATGTTGTCTCCTTGTTCATGGACCATACTGGCCAGATCCTTCATGATCTGACTGACGTCCAGCATGTTTCTCTGTGGAGAAAGGACACAACATGTATGAATGTTCAGTTCAGCGTCTGTTTGAGATCAGCCGCTGACTCTGACTCGCTAAGAACACATTAGCCATTACCTGCCTTTTAAAACATTTGCAAAGTGTTTTGTCATGAGCCCAAATATGGAATACTGCTCATCTCTGGGTGTCACCTTTGATATGTGATTCACAATGAATTAACCTCATTAGCTAATTAAGAGTACTCCACTGATTTAGCATTAAGCTCCTAATACATTGTTGGAATTGCAATAGACAAAAAAATGATCAAATCCAATCAATGCAGCAGAACTGGGGATATCTTTTTTTATTCCATTTCTGAAACCTGGCGCCTCCTTTACCCACAATGCAGCTTAAGTACTGACAGTTCTCTCAGAGATTTGGGTGTGTTCTGCTAGTAGTGACTAATATAGCCTCAAGTCTCTAGCGTCAAGCAACTGTGTTCATGTGGGTCACCTTATCTGGAGTCGTAATGGGAAACATGGTGCACTGAATTTGACGAATTTAACATTCCTGTTTGTCAGAGTGTTGAGTAATGGGAAACATTAATTCTGAAGCGCTATGACTTAGCAGTTTGAGTCAAACATGACAGCTCTATTCTCTGGTTGTGTCCATGTTTTTCTTCCAGTTGGTTTGTAAAATACACAGCCAGTGGCGGTGCTGATTCAGTGTATCCTAATCCGAATTTTTCCAGGTTAATTCACCAACCTCTTTGGCTGTTGTAGAGAGCTGTCCGCAGGGCGGACTGCCGCCAGACTGGCCCTCCATACACCCCAAGCTAGGAGAAACAATAGCCAGGACGAACATTTCTTGGTTTAAGCAGCTGCATGATGCAGTTTGTTTTGAGACAAGAGAAGTTGGGAAAAGCAGGTCAACCAAACAGCCTGACAGACCAGCCAGTGTTGCCGCCAACAGGTACAGGTCAAGGCCCAGTCCTGGGTCGGGTCCAGCCCACTGGAGAACGAGGTGAAGAAATGTACATGGAGGGGTCAGCCGGCCCTGCACGCATCCTGCCTGTCTGCTCTGCCTGGCCCAGAGACCGTCTGGCAGTGAAAAGCGCCTCCAGAGGAGGAGTGACCCCAAGAGAAGCAGCAAAAAGCCAGACAGGAAGGCCTACGACAACCAAAGAGGTCAGCGTGTTTACCAGGGAAACGACAGCTCACAACTGCTGATTCAGCACCACCGCTGGCTGCTGGTTTTATAAACCAACCACAAGAGAAGCAGGCACAACCAGAAGCGAACATTGTATAGCCTCTATTCTTGACTGAAATGTTTCCCATTACAGCTCTGAAAGAGCAGTGACCTGCGTGACCACGGTTTCCATGGGAACACAGCTGTCAAGGCTTTCATCATACGGGAGCGGGCTTGGTTTCATCTACACTGGGTTTGAAAGACAACAAATGAGCTCGGGCCCAGAGAAGTTGTTGTTGATTTTTGGCCTTGCGTGCAGATATTTATTGAGATTCTCTGAATTTTTTCATGATATTACGGATTATGGATGGAAAAAATTCCCTAAAGTCCTTCCAGTTGTTTGTAGAGAAACTTGGATCTTCAACCGTTGGACTATTTGTCCAAACACTTTTTCATAAAGTGGTGAACCTCTCTCCATCCTTGCTTGTGAATGACTGAGCCTTTCCAGGATGCCCCTTTTTGATTCCCAATCATGACACCATCACCTGTTACAATGAACCTGTTTAGGTGTTTTAGAGCATTCCACTACTTTCCCGGTCTTTAGCTGCTCCTGTGTGTTGCTGCATCAAATTAAGAATTAGCATATATTTACAAAAATTAATGAAGCTGATGAGGTCAGACATTAAATATATTGTCTTGGTGCTGTTTTCTATTGAGTGTGTACCAAAAGGGATCAGCAAACGATCACAAATTGTTGTTTGTTTTATGATATCAGGATTGTACCAACACTGAATGTGTGGTTTGGTGACTGCAGGTTGTTCCTTCAGTTCACTGTTTTATCTATAAAAAGTCAGCAAATAGTGAAAATGCCTATCACATTTTCCAAGAAATCACGGTATGTCTTGCCTTGTCAGTTGTCCAGAGATATTGCTTTTACCATCACAGATCACGTCATTAAATTACACTGATGTCTTGTGCAACTTTACATGCTTTGCACAAGACTTCATGTGTGCAACTACAGATGGAGGATGGTTTTGTTGAAATTCCAAATCAAGTTCCATGTCCCCTTAATTTAAAACATTTTTTAAAAATCCTAAATATTGTGTACTTGGCTTTACTGGAGTAAAAAAAAAAAAAAAAAAAAAGAAAGAGCTCAAAGTTTTTGTTCAATTATTTCTCAGTCAAGGCACAGAGCAAAGTAGTGCAGCTATGGTTGACCACAGCTAATTCTCCACAGTCTCTGAGCTTTGAATCTGCTCTCAATGTTTCAGCTCAAAGCAATATGAAAGCTTATAAAACCTCTGTCTATCTCCTGCTCACAGGTCCCCCCTTTCCTCCATTATGGCTCCATGCAATCACAGCTGCGTTTGTGTAGCCTAACCCAGTGGGCCATCCATCACAGGTGGCGGAGATTGCTGTGGAAACTGGCAGCCATCCTGCCACTTGGCAAAAACCATTTGGATAGAGCCAAAATGGCCCCTGGCAAACCTTGTGATGCTAAATACTTTTTTGCATTTATCTATGGGCAACCCTGCCTATCATGCTGTAATAGAATAACAAATTTATTTTACCTGGCAAACCATTGGGCAATCAGGGCTCATTTCATCATAATGACAGAGCAGTGTGTAACCAATTTAGAAAATAGTGTGTGGAGGTGAATAGGCAGAGAGAGAGACACACACACAGAGATGTGATGGGTTGGGACCCCTGCCTAAGGGCTGAGTGGGTGGCCAGGCTTCAGGCCAACACTGTGCCCTTTTCCATATTTCATGGGCTTTAAATTCTGCTCATGGCCAATCCAGCAGCCACTAGATACTGGCACTGGGCTGGGAACCAGGACTGGAGATTTTTCTATTATGTTTCCAACAACAGGTTTACTACAGGATGTTTTCTTATCACCAGGAGGCAAATATATCAGTGTGCTCAGAGCCAGTTCCTGCTTCAGTTCCTGTGTGGACCTGATCAGATGCAGGGGAAATAGATAATGAATTAGCTGTCAGTTTAGTCTGTTTGTTTTTCACACATGGCATGTCTGAAACCCACACTGCATGCCACTGGTGGCACAAATACTCTGACCTTTTACTTACCACGGTGTAGAAATATTCCGCTAGTTCTGCATTCAAAGTTCAACTTAAAAATGCATAAGCATTAGCATCAAATATACTTGAAGTATCAAAGTAAAAGTATTCATTATGCAGAATTGCTCATTTCAGAACAATGTATATTATTACATTATCAATGAAGCCGAAATGGCCGTGTTCATTTTTTTGAATGCAGTTATCTCCAGATCACAAGTTAACTGTTTTGTTATCAGGATAACAAAGCTCACTTTCTAGTGATAATGGGTTAAGTTATCTTGTTGTCTTATAAAAATGAATTTCTTGAGATAACGAGATCATTTATCACAAGGAAATTACTTTTATCTGCTTCAGCTAGCGGCTGCTCAAATAAAGCCTATTGTATAAGCAGAGGTAAAGACATTATTACGGCCATCCAGTTAGCAGTGAAACTCGCAAGCCCGTCCCACTATCGATGGTGACCTCAGTATCTCCACATAGTCTACAGACCCCTGTTGACTTTGATCTTAGAATTTTAGCAACAAATTTATGCCATAGCTAATTTCATGGGAAATCAAGTACACTCAATTTCATTCATCCATTCTCAACTTCTGTAGATTCTCATTAATGACGCACGTCACTTTTATCATTCAGCTAGTAAAGGTGGAGCCAACTTCCGTTACTTCATTTATTGCTGTGTAAATTATTCTATAATAATGCATCATAATTTATTAGATTCATAATTATTATTATTATTACATAAATCACTGGACTATTAAAAAGGAACAAGAGGTTTCGGTGTTCATCCAAACACCATCGTCAGTTATAGAAAGTCACAGGAAGTAACTCTGGCAAAAATTGCACGTAAAGAAGTCACATGATCAGTGCATGACCTGAGATGGAAAAGTCACATCTCTACTGAAAGGTCACTGAGGTGTTCCTGCCAGAGGAGATTGTGGCTGACATTTTTATGGAAGAAATGGAGAGGAAAGTGTTACACACCTATAAGTGTGATGCCCTGAGCCAGTGATTCAGGCATGTGGATGACACCTGGTTGAAAAACAAGAGCCATGAAAAAGGCTCTTGTATGGATCACATTAACTCAGTGGATAAAAACATAACGTTCAGATGAGTGGAAACCAAGTAAAATTTTTGGACTGTTCCACAAAGGTGGGGAAAGGGGAAATTCTTCAAGTGGAGATGCCAGAACATGTTTGACTCTCATCGACTGGAGCAGAGACTGGGAGTGATAAGTATCTTCCAGCACCAGGCTTAGACTGTACGCACACATGCTGAGGCTCGAGAGAAGGAACACCATCACATTAAAAACGCACTGACAGGATGTGGTAATCCAGAGTGGGCATTCAGCAAAACACACACAAAACACAAGAAGATGTTTAAGCAATTAAGAAAAAGGGATCGCAGGGACAGAAGAAACCATGTCCTCTTCCTGTAGCTATAACCAGAGTGTCTGAAAAGACTTTTTCACACATTTACAACAAAAGAACCATAGTTTTAATGACAATGAGGTACATACAGACAGATGGTTTGAAAGAAGTGTTGAGGGTGCCATCTCTGTCAAAGTGGAGCAGCCCTCACCAAACGGAGGAGGGGTTTGAGACACCACCTGACCCCAGCTCACAATGCTGTGTTACAAACTATGCCTCAGGGCTTTATGGATGAACTAGTTTGCTCCACCTCACAATGATGAGGAGAGGCACTACCATAAGCTGCTGGAGCACCATCTCCTCTGGGAAGCACACTTCAGTGACATTTCAGTGGTCATGTGACTTTTACATCTCCAGTCATGTGACTTGAAATGTTGGGCTTTCATGCAGTACCAAAGGACCTGAAACAACTTCCAGAGAAAACACAGGTTTGCTGTCACCATTTTCCAGAGTACTCTTTTGAAAATGTTACACAAACAGATGGATTATGCCATGAAAGTTCTACTATAGCTCAATGTTCCATCCATTTATCCTGGAGACACAGCGAGTATGAGCCGACACATTGGTGAATTTATTTTTCGTGTGTTCTATCCATCGAATGTGTCCAAACAAATCTGCAGTGTGCTCGATAATGTCCGCCAATGTTACCTGGTGATTAATTCAAATACTAATAGGACATTTTTTTATGTCTTTGGGGTGTTGATGAAGAAACTTAAGGAAAACGTTACTCAAAACAGTTTGACAGATAGCTAAGATGCTGAATTACATGATGGCTGTATTCCTTATGATAATTGTGACAGAAAACTTCACATGACTTTGGGGTTGTTCTTCCTCAGAACTGGTTTCCTGTTGGATTGTGGCTGAACTGCCACTCCATTATTATGTAGAGTTGCATCTAAACCATTTTAAAGCATGAAGGAAGTTTTTTTTTTTCATCTGCAAACTTCTAAATATGTAATTTTGATTAACAGAGGTAAGTTTTTAGGAGTTTAAATCAATGTTAGGAGAGGACTTTTGACGACTTTTTACTTTGCCACGTATCATGGAAAATTCACACACTGGCGGACATTTCACCATGGTTGGATGTTACCATGGATCTTTCATGATTATACAGGGAAATTATACAGCAGATAAACATACAATGACATTTTAGTCTTTGAAATGATGCTAATGTCTGATATCTGCTTTGACACAGTCCTGTGGTTGGTCCACTTTGTCTTCTCACTACAAACAAAGTTTACTTGGAAATAACACCTTTCACTCCAGCCTATATGAACCAAACCTAACGGGTAAACATACCACATGGTCAGGATGGTGTCTGCTTCCATAATCTCAGGAAATTAACTCCCTGAATTAAATCTGAGATTACAGCTCTTGGTATTATCCTTGATTGAGATCTTAGATTCAAACGAGCAAGTCAAGTCTCTCAAAACTCTGCAACTCAGCTATCAACCAGAACCAACAGGAGAGAGCACATCGGTCCAGGTTTAGCTGCTCTGCACTGGCACTGGCCTGTAACATTCAGAATTGATTTGAAGGTCCTGCTCCTTGTACAGACAGCCCTTCACGGGCGAGGAACAAGCTACATTGCTAAATCCCTTGTTCACTATTTGCTTCAAGAAGACTGCAATCATCTGCTGCTGCTTTATTGGAGGTTCACAGCAGAAGCCAAAAGAAAATCGGGGTTGCAGCCTTTGTCAATTATGCTCCAAAGCTTTGGAACACACTACCTACTGTATAGATCTCAGGGAAGCAGCTCGCTGAATGTTTTCAAAAGAAAGCTAAAAGCTTATCTCTTCTCTTTAGCCTTTAACTGGCTATGACTTCCTGATAGAGGCCTGAAACATTTGTGCTTTGCCTTGTGCTCATGCACTGCTGCACTTCTTTTAAAATGTCGTATTTTACTTGATTTTATGTAACCAGTATACTCTATTTTAACTTTTTCTTAATTATTATTTTGCAGTGGGTTTTACTTAACTTTACTTTTAGCTGACATGCTATCTGCTGGTGAGTTGGTGAGTCTATTATATGTAGACTGGCCTGTTTTATCAGTGGGTATTGTTCTCCATCTTATTTTGTATTCATTTTCTATCCCTGTTTTATGTTCATTCTCTGTCTTGGTACATGTGTTTTCATTGTTGAAAGCACTTTGAGCTGCATTTCTTGTATGTTGTACAATAATGACTCTTCTTCCCATTATTGTTAGAATAATTATTACGATTATTATAAGACACTGAGGGTGTTGCTTTTTTTGATAAGGAAGGATTCTAATGACTGGAAGTGAAGTGAGCTGTTTACTATTGTCTATCTTAAAAGACAAGGGAATAGGACAATCCAGCACCAATAATAAAAAACTTGGAATTGTGTTTCTGAACAGCATTACATATCTCAATCTGTACTGCTACATCTCATTGTACGCATTCCAAATATGATCATCAGGAGGGAAAACCATTAAAGTTACATTGTCATTCTGAGTTGCAGACATCAGGAAATTCTGACTCTACAATATCACCCACTTTACATGACAGTTACATCGGAATAAAATCCAATTGATTCAGCGAATTTAGAAAGAGCTGCACACAGTTTATCTGGCTTCACTTCTTAACTTCTTATTTTGGGTTTATTTTCAAGGCTTTCAGCATTAGTATGAATTCAGCTAAATGTTCTCAGTGCTTCTCAGTTCTCTGTGACATCTTTCCTTCAGTACTTTTCAAGGAAAATGGCAAGAAAAAAAAGTCAAATAACATTATTCTTGGCTGGTTCACCCTGAGTCTACAGCAGCTCCAGGGGGCTGTGCTCTACAGCTGACCCTGACCTCACCTCCCTGTGAGGGATGCATGCAAAAACTTCACGTGCAGGGATCAATAGAGTGTCAGAACCTTTGTTGCATTCCAAAAATTGTTGTGATGGTAGCCAATGATTCAGACTGGCCCTCAGTGCTGATGCTCACCTACACTGCTACGCCGAGCCTCCTGTCAATCCTGCAGCTGTTATTATTATGTGTGACTGATGAAAAGAACATACTTGAACAAATGAAAAGCGCCAAGGGTCTGTATATTTTCATGAGCTTAAAATGTCAGACTCCAATTCAGACATCTGTTCCATCTGACACTGGGGCCACTGTAGAGACAGCAAAAATACAATTAAACTTGAGGCCAAGATAAAAAAAAAAAAAAAAAAGTCACAAAAACATGCCTGCTGGCAGCATCTGATTGACACCTCAGTCACCAGTGCTGCATGCCTCACATTTCTCCAGTCATAAGGATCTGTCTGATACTGGCTGATAGGAACACTTGTGGGAGATATTGCAGCTCAATCCAAAGCTTTGCAACCTGCAGATTGTCTGATGGAGGATGAGCAGGGGAAAAGTGACTCCTCTTTCCTCTTACTTTCATGTTTATGCTTCTTAAAGATTGTTCTGTTCATCTACACAGAAAACAGTTGTAGCATCAATGAGCATCCCCTGTGCCATGGCTTTATTTTTCTTATGTCTTGAAAACCCTACATTCTTTATTGATGAAAATACCTCACAAGCTATCAGCACAGTGAGGATGATGTCCAACCCAATGTGAACAATGAACAGCAGGAAAAAGAGAAAATGTCACATGTATTGGAGTTTGCAGTTTTTTAGAGACCAGCAGCTTTCATGTTAATATGTCATTCAGTCTTTCACTGCAGAGTGGTGGTGGTGAGACAAAAGCTGTACATGGAGGTCTCCTCTTGTGCCTGCAGAGGGAAGTGTGGCACAGCAGTGCACTCCTATCAGCCTCTTTAAGGTGAACCGGCTTCAGTAATAACAGCTGATTAAGTATGAAAGTCAAGCATGAGGAGGGAAAGCGCTGATAGACAGCACGACCCCTGAAGAGGCGTCTGGGAGATTTACGGCATCTTCACACCTTGTTCGCTGGGAGAAGTTACTTGGAAACTCTAAAGTGCTCTCTCCCACTTAGTTTGCTTCTTTTGGCCAAATGAGAGCACAGCAATCAGAGCGAGACCTCGCTGAGAGAGAAGTGTCTCACTACATTCCCAAACTAAACTGACTTCTCCTCTGGACTCTGAACGTGATCTGACTGTGATCAAACTACAGCGAGCACTCGTCACCCTGCGCTGTCTGTTTATGTGACTACATTCATTCACATAAAACAAGAGTGACTGGAGCTGTGTGACAACCGTCTTTGGCCTCTGCAGTTAGACAGCTTGTCTTCTCTTTGCTTTTAGCGTAAGATACATTTTAATGTGTCCAAGCATATATCAGCATCACTACTATAAATCTTCAACTCTATCCCCATGTTAAGGGACCCTATGGGGGATCCTAGCTCTGGGTGAGACACTCCAAATGTATTGCATGCATACAGAAACAAAAACTTACATTTCTGTTGCTCTCACATAGAAATGGAAATAATGATTAATTAAGTCAACTGCACTAATTGATATATACCCAAACATAATGTTCCTAAATTATGAGATGATAGATGGGATAAAAAACATACACACACATCTTCCTGTTTTTACACATAAAGGTCAGTGTACTCGTGATGAGGAGTACCACTCAGAGGGTGAAAACAGGAGCTTTGTCAAGTCTGACAGAATAACTCTGATGATGCTATCAAAATATTCACTTTTACCATGTTCAGATAATAAACCCTATTACAGATGGTGGTTGTTATGACCAAGATACAACCTATTTGTAAGTTTCATATTCTCAGGCAAATAAACTGCTAGAATAATCCGGCTTTTGCGCCACACTCACATAGACTATAGCTGTAGAGAGTTTTACATTGTCATGCCAATGCCGTGCAAGAAAATGAGAACAGTGGAACATGTGCCGTACTGTGTTTTAGAGGGTAAGTTGTTGTGTGTCTCAGGTGAAGACTAGTTTCGGGAGCACATCAACTGACTCTGTCACGTCAGTTGTTGTTTGACGGCATTCAGTGACGTATCCACTCTCCACAGGCACATTAGTCATCATTCGCTGTCAACGCTTGTCATTTCCTGTCCTTTTTGTTACTGTTGCATACTGGCAGATCCATAGCCTGCATGCAAGGAAACAATTTCTTAACTATGCGCCGCACGGCACAGTACAACTCCATGCTCCTAATCAACCCTGAATATAGACAACTCTGCAGCCTTAGTGTAACAAAGCAACATTTTTTAGTGTAAGTCCAGACATCTGATCAGCTTAAAACACGGTGTTCCATCCATACTAATGTGTATGTAGATACATTAGGAGCACACTCTACTTGAAACCAGATGGTTACTGACAAGAATTCTCACTCAAGACAGGGAAGTGTTGAGTCAAAACAAAATACTCACTGTCTCCTTAACAACAGCAAGAGAGCAGTAAGTGCTTCATCGTGAGCCAGATGGAACTCTTCATCACTTCCACCCCCCCACATATGAAGCATCCATGTGGGCCAGCCATGTAGCTTATGATTTCTTGCTGTTGCATGCTATCTGTGTTATGACATCCCTCGAGCGCAATATATTTGAATCTTGACTCACCTGCACCTGTGCTATTTCTGTGCTTCAGTAAAAAGACAGACACTTGCTGGCTTTGCTATTTAGCTGAAAGAGAAGCAGCAAAACATGTGTTATTGACATGTTTCAATGTAAGTACAGAAACTTAATTAACCTTCTATACTTGCAGGTCCTGGGTAATCACTGAGAGAAGCCTCTACCCTCTGTTTTATCTGGTAATGTTCTGCATTCATTTTCATATTACAGATGAACTCAGTTCATCAAGTAAACCTAACCAACTTTGGCTCTCAAACAGCCTGAACACTTCAGATTCAACTGGAGGAATGGTGGAAAGAAAAAAAAAAAAAAAAACATGAAAAGGGCCGAAGAGATTTATTGGAAGGGTGGTTTTCAGTGATGGCATCATTCAAATAAAATTATAAAGCAATACTGTCACAATTCAAATTTAATTAGATTGTTGAAATATAAATATAAGTAACTGTCGAAAACTGAGTTGAAATCTAGTTGCACCCCCCGCCCCTGACTGTCCCCCTTGAGAGCTCCCCTGAAGCAGCCTGTAGATGTGACTGTTGATTTTCATTACATTCAATTCTTATTTTTCAAATTAATAACGTTCTTTATAGCACAATACCTTCTGAAGAAAAAAAAAGACTTTCAGTTAATCAGTAATGTGAAGTTCATCTGTAGATTGAAATTAGTTATGTGTAAGTATTGAAAGTTGAAATATACTGTTTCAGTACATTGTGTTTTGAAAATTAGTTTGATTCGTTATTTTGAAAGAATATAGAAATAGCTGCTTTAAACTGAAAAACTGAGATGCAACCTTTTTATTCATATGTGGTGCAGTTGCAATGTTGTTATAAGAGTATTTGGACATGTTGGTTGTGATGTTGTATGCTTTGTACAGACAGTGTGGTCATCTGTTTTTCTCCTGTACATTTCTGTTTCATTTCTACTGTTGTAAAAGATAATGATTCATATTGTTTTGTACATTTGCGGCCTATGGTGACGTATGTAAGGAGACTGAAAACAATCTCAGTTACCCTGATGAGGCCAGGACAGCCAAAAAACATTTGCTGAATAAAACATGGTCTACTACCTTTGATGGACTTGCAATGGAGCTTATACTAGTCAGCACCTCACTATATTTGCATTCTCAAAGTAAGAAACTGACACCAATATATATATATATATATATATATATATATATATATATATATATATATATATATATATATATATATATATATATATATATATATATATATATATATGGTGTGTGTCTTTTTTCCTCAAGCTCAGGTCCTCCACCAGATGCCTGGGAATTGGAGGTTTCTGTGCGGCTGTTGCTTGGACTGCATTCCTCTGGACAGAGACCTCAGATGTTGTACCTGGAGTCTGCTGGAACCACTCGACTAGTTTGGGAATCACAACCACTAATGCTCCTGTTACTACTGGGACCACCTCAGACTTCACCTTACACATCTCTTCCAGTTGTTTCCTCAACTGCTGGTACTTCTCAGTCTTCTGGTGCTCCTTCTTTCTGATATTACTGTCATCGGGGATTGCCACATCTATCACAGCTGCCCTTTTCTGCTCCTTGTGAACCATCGTAATATCTGGTTGGTTAGCCAGCAGCTGCATGTCAGTCTGGAACCTGAAGTCCCACAGGATCCCCATTGGGACTTGGGGACTTCTAGTCCATACTTGGCACAGATGTTCACGTACACTACCAGCTACTTGGTTATGCCTCTCAGTGTATGCTGTCGCAGCTTGCATCTTACACCCTGCTACTAAGTGCTGAACTCTCTCAGGGGCATCTTTGCACCGCCTGCACCTTTGGCCCTGTCTATCTATCTATCTATCTATCTATCTATCTATCTATCTATCTATCTATCTATCTATCTATCTATCTATCTATCTATCTATCTATCTATCTATATGTGTGTGTGTGTGTGTGTGTGTGTGTGTGTATACACAAGCGTATTAAATAAAATATATTGCCATATTAAAGTTCAAGTAATTGAACAAGCTGACAATGGTTACAAGAATGTCTGCCGTGTTTTTGTAATTTGAAAATCAAAGACCAATGACAGCCCAGTGAGTGGCATGTTGGTCCAGTGAAGTGTAGGAATTGTTCATGTTGACATCTGAGGAAGTAATACCGATAATATACTGTAATCATGGTACAGATGATAAGAAACATAGTTAGTAGAATGTAAAGATATGGATGATCAAAGTCGCTTGAGCAAAGGACAAATAAGTTTATCTGCTGTTCACTCTCATGCTCAGTCATTCCCCCTCCCCCATGGCACTCTCACTCTCTTTGATAAGTGTGCTTAATGCTGATATGAAATTCTTCCCACATCTAACCGAGCCCAAAGGCATCGGGCAACAGGACACAGTGTCACTGCCACAGCAGAAAAACCGTTAAGCAGATTTACTTGCACGCTTACTGGTGAAAAAGGGGGCAGGGGAAAAAATGATGACATTTTTCCCACAACGACTGCATGAGACATCTCTTTTTTGCCCTTACTGAATAAACGGTTTATAAATGTAAAATCATGTTTCCTCTCTGGCAGCAGCCCAAGGACCAAACACCCCTGAATACGGAGCAGCAGGGCCTGAAGGGCAGCGAGGAGACAGAGCTGAAAATATTAGTGACAGAGGTTACAGTCTGCTGAGGCTCAACCTGCTTCCTCTTCTGTGATTTTAAAATAACAAGGATGGAGGCAGCCATTCACTCTTGTTACTATTAGTGAATACCTTTGCACATTTTTTGTTTTTGCCACCCAACTCATGGGCTTAATGCCAGGTTCAGACTGTAAGATATCAGTCCAGTAACAGCCCAAAAGAAGTGGGGGCGTCGGGAATGAAAATGCGCATCAGGTGCAACAATTAATTATTTTATCTCATGTAGTGTATATTAGCAGATGACAACAAACGTTGCATATGGGCAGTGCTGCGCATTGAACATGCTCATGTTTTTGGTCAACGGAGAATTAAATGGATTGTTTGCAACTAATGAACATGAGTGACGTTAACTCTTGTGAAAGTTAATGACACAGCATGCCAGCATGGTTAGTGCAAGGGACAATTCAGATGTAGTTATGCCTATATAACAGATCAGTACAGATTTTAATGGGAACACCACACAGACATCTGGAAATATTTTCACTGTCTTGGGAAATATCTGCAAGTGATTGATGATCACAAGAAATCATCAACAAAGGATAAGACAAGGAGCTAACAGCCAAGATTCCTCCACCCAAGTTAAACTTTACAGCATGTTTTAAAGGCCACCTTTGTTTTCCAACAAGTGGCAGTGGTGGAAGAAATACTGAAATGCTTTACTTACATACTAATGTCACACTGTGAAAATACTCTTCAAGTAAAAGTGGAGCATTCAAAACCTCTATGTCATTTATGTCATGTCCAACTCCACTTTTGCTAGTTAAATGGCACATAATGTGGGCCCAAAGTCAGAGGTTGTATTTCAGAATCAGAATCATCCATCCATTATCTATACCGCCTATCCCTTTCAGGGGGCTGGAGCCTATCCCAGCTACAATGGGCGAGAGGCGGGGTACACCCACCCACATGCAAGGACAAACAAACATTCACACTCACACCTACGGACAATTTAGAGTCACCAATCAACCTAATGAGCATGTTTTTGGTCTGTGGGAGGAAGCCGGAGTACCTGGAGAGAACCCACGCATGCACGGGAAGAACATGCAAACTTCACACAGAAAGGCCTGACCCGGGGATCGAACCGGCAACCTTCTTACTGTGAGGCACGCGCACTACCTGCTGCGCCACCGTGCAGCCCTACTTTATTCATCCCCGAAGGGAAATTGTTTGATAAAGAAAAGAGCGAAAGAATTGTAAAACTAAGAAAAGAAAACAGGAGCGACTGCTACAGGCTGCACGCGCGGTTGGCGCATGCGCACTCATTTAGTCTCAGGAGTCAGAGGTTGTAATTAATCATAGGTGTGTTTTGGATCATACCATGAATTAAACCAATCAGAGTTGCTATTGACATTGTTGTTTGAGTTAAAATAACCATGCCAGAGATTATGCCATAAGATTAGAGGACTTTGGTCTTCATGGTAACAATGATAAAGGTGTTTAAGATTAGGAGATGATTGTGGTCATGCAATGCAGAACACCAGTTTCCTGTTTTAAAATCTGATGTTTTATTGACCTATTCATCCACTCAGACCTTCTCCATCTGAGGACTTTGCCACTTTGTAATAACATCATCTGACTTCTCCTTTGTTCTCATCAAATTACTATGGCCACAGGACGTCTTTGTCACTTGAACATAAACACATGTTGTTTTGGGGCACTTGCTGAAATGACTGATGACTGGTGTTGTTCTTGGAGAGTAGTCTTGTCCATCTAACACGTTGGTATCGACCACGATGCAGTGTCATGGCAACTGCTGGACAGATTGCTGTGGATTTAGATATGTAGAGTATCATTCCAGACAATTTAGGTGATTCTCTGAGCATTTAGAGCCATCATCACATTAAGTATCCCCATGACCAACACTTCTTAGTACACACGTTATAAAATCAGCCTGAAAAAAAGGACAAATAATGAAAAGTGCTTTTCCAATTTGGATGACCCATGAGCTTCCTTCTAGCAGACAGACTGTACACAATATGGACACAGTATCAGTGCCATCACCCATAGGTTTCTGAATAGCCATTGTGAAGCTCAGTGACCGTGGCTCCAGTCTGCCACTATGGCAGTGCCTGACTCCACCAGACTCCAGATAATCCCAAAATGGACAAAAAGGTGGAGCATGGGTGGAGCTGAGACGGGCTGAATGACCTGTTTGCTCATACCTAGCAGCTAGCTGTTACTCACTGATATGTTTATTTCTGCTGCAAAGTTGGGCATTGTAATATAGGATCTATGGTGTTTGCCTCGCTTTTGGAGCCCCAAGTGACCATTTGAAGAGCTGCAATGTTTGTTTTCAATTTTCAGTCTGGAGTTTGCTTGTTCCAGCGCTACTGAAAGAATAAAACCTTTACACCAGATATCACTCAAACATTGTTCCATTTTATTACAGTACAATCATTTAGGCAGCACTTCTGTCCAAACCAGCTTAGAACAATTGCTATTAGCCTTGGCTAAAATCTATTAGTCAACCAAGTGATGCAATCCAAGAGACTAATTTACTCAGTCAGTGTGAGAAATTAACATATTTTGCGTTTTGTGCCATGATGAAATTATTGAAAGATTGTGACTTACTGTAACTGTGCAATGCTAATGCCAATTCCCTGTGTTGTAACGTAAACAGAAAGTGACATAATTTCTAAGCTCTAACACCTTTTCCAATGCTAGCATCACACAGCTGCTCATCTGGCTGTAGGACTGTTAGGCATATTTGTTTATTAGCTACTCATGTCTGATTAAAGAACTCATGCCTGAAGTTTTATATTTTTCCAAAACTTTCACTTGCTTCCAAACTGCATATCCTCAGTTTCATCATCAAATATGAGACACTGGACAAATGTGACTTGATTGTGCGTATTTAGTTGTGGCAGTCTGTCAGGCAGAAAAGAGAAAAGTCACTTTCTTTGATTTCATTATTCACTTTATTATATTTTAATTAAAAAAAAGCAATTAAACCTAAGTCCTCTCAATGTTTTATGTTGCACGTGAAATAAAGGTAATAATGTTCTTGAATTAAAAACTGTAACTTAGTTATCTTTTATTAAACAGGTTTTTACACCAACACTTTTACTTCAATTAAATTTCAGCAAAGGGTCAGAGCTCATTAGCAGGATATGTTAATACGGTTTGCATGACTGCACCTACAGCAATTTCACTGTATATACGAAATACTTCAATTTCCTGCTGCGTCAATTATTTTCTTGTCTGTGTCTTACTTTTGCAGTAATGACAAAGAGAAAATTTGCCGTGTGAACAGTGTCACTCATTAGGAACCTGAAGCCTGCATGCTTCAGTGTAAGCTTAGAGGATAATCAAGTTTGAGTGGAATATCAGCACTTGTATTTCACAGAAGGCTGGTTCTCATTATCTTCAGGGAGCTAGCAAGCAGTACGTGATCTGCCATCATACTTTTAGCTTCAGTGTGTAAAAAGATGAAAATCAATACAGTTTTGATTGCCATGGTTAATAACAAATGTGTCTGCTAATAAACCACTTATTTTAGGATCTTTTCTGCTGAGACATAAAAGGCTCATTGTTTTTTTCTAATGAAATGATTTTTTCTGCTGGTGTTTCCCACTCTACCTGTCTCCACTCAAGGGTAAACTCTGTGGGCAGATTGTCCTGAGGATGCATTGGTAGGACAGACACGCTTTGCTGTGGGCCTTTTTTTCCCCTTTCTACTGGGCCAGGTGTTGTATTCAGATTCCCCTTGAAAGCTGTCCTCTGTTATGCCCTGAGTTTTTTTTTTTTTTTTTTTTTTTTATGAATCCATTTTTGATGAAATGATCTCCAGTGCCAAAGCATATAAAGTGCAGCTGGGAGGTGACAGTCAAACGGGGGATTTGAATGTGTAGAAAGTGCTGCAGAGGCTGGATACTAATATTCTAACTTATTTTGCTTGTCAGAACATGTGAAGTAGTACAACAATACTTAAGGACAATACGTCCAAAAATGTAATTACTGTGTCTGAGGGGAGCTCAAAGCTGCCCAGGGCCCTGGTTTTTAAACATGGTTCAACTAATACACCCGAACACCACTTATCTTGTTCACTCTAACCCAGCTAATGTGGTTTCTAAAAAACAATTTGAGGAGTGATTTGTTAATCTTGGACATAGTTAGCAATCATATAATTAGCTTAATTATGATCATATGATTATGATTATGATATTGATTTGCAGGTATGACCTAGTGACTACATGCAGCAAATTTGTATTGTGTCTTCAGAGAATTAAATTAAGAACTATATCAGTGTTTGTATATGTATCCATTTTATTTCATAAAATGATTGTTGTGCTTTGTTTTGTGTTCGGGGTCATTGGTCTGACATCAATCATAATTTTTTAGTTAATTCATGCTTTGCTTGATATATTGTATTCCACCATTTGTCAACTTGAAGTAAAAGCTGATATTGCAGCTTAGTTATGTGTATGTATAAATTTTTGCACATTAAAATCATGCATGCAATAACACTTTTTCATTAATCATAAGTAAAAGCACAAAATGTTTAATCTTAGTCTCGGTCTGTTAACAAATTCTCTAAAAAAATTGCCATTAGATTGGAAATTAGTATCCGATGACACATGAAGAACAGGAGTCATACAACTTGAGTTTCCTTTGTCTGCAAATTACAGATTCTTAATCAGAAACAAATCCGACATAATTAAATCCCTCCACTCATAATGTCTGGTGAAAATAATTCCAGATGTGTTTGATGTGAAAGTGTCCCAGTTCAGTTTTCCACCGCTCCCTCTCTGATGTCCGCCCTCTCTCTTGCTCCTCTCCTGATATTTTCACATGTAAAGTTTTGGTTCTATTTTGTTTCTGTCAAGTGTTTTTACAATGATAAAATTATTGTTTCTTCAATTGGATTCTGGTGGCTGTGGCAATAATGATAAACAGCTGTTTTTGGTTAAAGAAAATGGATCTTGCTATTTAACAAAAAGGTCTTATCTCTGCTGGGATCCTTTCTATAATGTTGTAGGATAACAATCTGAGCCTGTCAGTGCCAAAAACAAACACACTGACAGATGTACTTGGTGTGCAAACACCTGGACATGTGGACTGGTGCCAGTTTTTTTTAACACAAACTCCACACTCAATGTCACTTTGATTGAAAATGAAAAGTAGATCAAGCTGAAGCAAGTGAATAATTCAACAAAAACCATGTGGTAATGATGGTAGAGAGTTCACAACCCAACTTCCTCGCAGAGAGACTGATTTGCAGTCCCAGCAATCTAAAAAGCCCATTTTTGAAATACTTTGGATTGTTGTTAGTAGATGCCAACATTATGAATATCACCAAACCTGTATAAAAATTAGACTACTGAATAACATATTGATTAGGAATCATTAATTTAACAGCGTGTTCTCAGTTCTCACTCTAACACCAACCACTGTGACGAGCGAGAAAGAGAGAGGGCTACATTTTTTAAATAGGTTTGATGGTATATGACATTATTATATTTGTTTATTTTGTAATGTGTGGGTAAAAGATGTATATTTATGCCTATACAAGCAGTATGTCTCTCGTTCATTGGTTGGTCCTCTTACGAAATAATGAGCAAAAATATTTGAATAGTTTTTTATACAGAAATAACACAGCTCTAATTTATTCTTCAGGACACAGGATGACGATGGTGGCATCAATCAAAGTGTATTATTCTTATTACAGCCTGGCACAGACCCTGCACCTTGTGTACACCTGCTCTGTTGAGAAAGTAGCACAGCAACAACAGCTGCAGTTCTCTGTCAGTATAAGGTCACAGGTGCATGAGCAAAGCATTAGGCAATACATGTGGACATCTGTCATGGAAAAAAATGGAGTGCATCTGCTCAATCAGATCCATGTGTGAAAAACAAGGCTCAAACCCATCCAGTGTCCATAGGATGCCGAAGAGAAGAACCACAAATGATTGGCTGTGTCATTCATATTCCCCTGTATTCAACAGGATAACTGACTGACTGTGTCTCTCTGTACATGTACATCTCATAAGCAGTGGAGTGGAGATGGTGGTTTTATCCCTCAGGGAGGAGGTCCTTGACAAATGCAGGCTGATCACAAGATGTCCAAAAAACCTCACCTATATAGCCCATTTTATCATGCATAGATACTTAAGTCTTGAGTGTGAAGAATTGTGGTACTTACACCAACAGAGGTTCATGATTTCTCATCTAAAATCCCAATTATATCATCACTGTTATATTGGGGCCTCTAAGAAAAGCAGCAATAATTCTTATTCTTAAGTATTTGTTCATGTGTCAGAGAACTGAGAAATCTAGGTTCACTTAGAATCATCACGCTTACTCAGTTATTCACATACAACAAACTAGGACTGGTCTCGGAAAGGACATTCGGAAAACATGATGGTGGACATAAGTGTGGAAAGACTTAATAAACCCCAGAGAGACTAATGTTACTGAAACTCAGTGCACCATGACTTGCCATCCCACCTGCAGCCAGGAAGCCTCGGCGTAGTTCACACATACATCCAGTCCCTGAGGCAAAATTAACCTCAGAATCACATCAAAAAATGTTCCTGTGAGAGAGGGGCTGATAACGATGACAGACACTAGGCTCTCTTGGTCCACCGGGATGAGAGCGAAGAAAAGTGAGGTGTGTTGGGACTCACAACAAACACTGCTGATTTAGTGGTCTGAAAGGATAGCGAGAATGGAGGGAAGGAGGCTGGAATGGAGGTGAAAAAGCACATTGTCAGATACTATCACTCTCCCCAAAGGAACAACGTCAAGCCCCTCAGCACCTGCCTGAGCGCTGACTATGACATTTATCCATGCTGCTATGACTAAAGCGCAGGCCAGACGACCCTGTCTGAACACCAATCCTCTGACTGGCCCATCTCTCCGGCTGCGCTGAAATGAAGCTGTCATTCGTGCCGTGGCTCTTTCACTGTGTGTCACTCTGCAGGGAGAGATTGATGCTCTTCCTTTTTTCACTCCTATTCAGCGCAGCTCCTGCAGTGGGATTAGCTGATTTGAAATGTTGATGAAGTTCAGACAGCTCCAACTGGGCACAGAGATACATCTTCATTATGCTGCAAAGTGCTCCTAAAACATTATCATTAGTCTTCAAACCGCTGGATGGCAAACTGCAGTCCAAAGCCGGACTGCCACGTATAGACCTGTCATTTTAAAAGCAAACTGCTGCTCCATGTCTCAGGCTTCTATCTGCTTTGATTTAGCCATATGGTTCTGAGATGTTTGATGAAGTTTTACAGTATATCTCCATGATTTTTATTTGTAGACTCTGCACAAGTTAACTTACATACAACACAACTTACAGCTTAAACCTGTAATCAGTAAATAAATGAACACTGATCGTGCCTGCCCTGTCTTTTAGAAATTTGCATTTATATGATATTGATTATTTTTACTTTAATGTAATCGCTGTCTGGATTATGTTCTTTAACAGTGTTCTTTCTTGTACATTTCTGTACCACACAAGTCACTGGAAGGTGGTTGGGTAGATGTTGGGCAGGACTTTGACCTTATAGACTGAGGTTTGCATCTTGAGTCCCATGTGTGATGAGGTTTTGGCAAACAGCACTTTGGTTAAGGCTATGATAAGACTGTGGTTTCAGTTAATTGTTAGTACTTTTGTGTCTTGGAGTCACTGCATACTTCTGTCTGTACTACACCATGACCATGATCTTGGTTTTTAATGATAAAAGGGGAAAAGGACTGGGGTAGGAAGGGAATCAAAAGAAAAATGGTGGGAAGCTCAACACCAACATAATTTCATTTAAAAAAGCTGAAAAATCAAATTCTAATGACTATAGCTTTAAAGCAGCTATTATGGATATGTATGTATATCAACAATGTATCAAAATGTGTCACACAGAGTTGAGTATTTAGTTGCTGAAGAGTCAGATTGTGATTGATTGTTGATTAAGACCAAAACCAGAGCTAAAAGAGAATGAATATCGGTCTTACATTCATCAGAATCTAAACATGACATGAACAAATGAACATTGTGCTGTAATTGCCAGATGGAACAGTAACAGTTTGCTGCCAAGTTTACCATATCTGATATAATGCAAGATGGCGCCATGGCTGATACCTTTTCTGTTTTTGTTTATTTGCTCAGTTTTCAGCTGTCCCTCTCTGATCACACTCATCTAGAAGGAACTTTTAAATATCTGAAGGTATTTTTTATTTATTTTTTTTTACCTTATTCAATGAGTTTCACCTTTTGGTTGTAGGAGCAGCAGCTCTCGATGGGATTTACAGGAGACGGTGACAGGGTAAGCAAGCTGAAGTGAGACTTCAAATTTCCTATGAATCCACCTGATGAATGTCTGTTCTCTGGTCAACAAGATGGATGCTGCTCCTCAATGCACAAACATGGACTCTTGGGGATGTGCCGCCCTGTGCCTTACCAAAACCTGGCTTGGTGAGCACATCCCATACACAGCATCTAACTTCAATTTCTCCAAGGAGACAATGTAACAGAACTATCAGGGAAAACAAGGCAAGGCCGATTCAACTTCTACATAAACAAAGGTTGTTGTGCAGATGTCACCGTTTAAACAAAATCATGCAGTCCACACTCAGAGACTACTTTCTTGCCCTATAAACAGTTTTTATTCACAGTGGGAGTTGGCTTTGTTATTTCTGGTCAGTGTTTACATCCAACCTCAGGCCTGTCTTAGTGAAGAGTTACAACACCTGGCTGACAGATAACTAACACGGAGCACAAACATCCAGACTTCCTATTCATTGTTCTTGGGGATTTTAACAGAGCAAACCTCAGCCACAATTTACCAACACATGGACAGCACATTAAGTGTCCCGCCAGGGATAAAAACACAGTGAACCATTGCTATACTGCAATAAAGAAAGCAAATAGATCTGTCCCCCATGCAGCACTGAGATTCTCTGATCACAGTCTGGTTCATCTTCATCTGACATACAGGCAGAACTCATCGACAGTGGGACATCATCGATTGGGTCTATGTTTGATGCATGGCACACACTGTGGCAATGTCTCCTATGGTGGGGGCAGTAAGCCAGCTAGTGTCGTGCCTTGTGTAGCTTCCATGATTACTTACAGGAAATGTTGCTGTCTGCTTTGCATTGAAAGAATGGCAGAGGCACATACTAACGTTACATCAGGGAAATACATGAATAGAGGTTCTAATTTTAAAAACAAATGTAAGGGAGAGAAAGGCCTTCTGCGTGTTTGCTCTCCATTTTGAGATGGATCAAAGTACTGTAGACAGACTCATGGTACAGCTATGTTAAAAAGTGCTTCATAAAGCTAACACTCCTATAAAAACTTGATCCATCACAAAACAAGGAGAAAACACTGAGATGCTATTTCTGTACATTACATTTGTTTTTAAATCAATCTGCCAGAAATGGCTGTAGATTTAGCTGTAGTGGCCAACTTGCCTTGCCCAGTTGTTATAAGAGTACAGTAAAAGAAGATGATGCTAGAAATAATCGATTAGACAAAGTGATAATTAAGAGATTTACACACACACACACACACACACACACACACACACACACACACACACACACACACACACACACACACTTAGCCAATAAAGCTGATTCTGATGATTTGTAATTCTGACATCAACTTAAACCATGATGATGTATCAATGCTGTGGTCACAACATGTTTTTCGTACTTTCCTACTGTTGTTTATGGAGCAGAAGGCAGCTTTTTTCAGTAATAACGCTCTATGAAAGCCATTGTACACTACCTACTCAGCACCAAACAGCAGAAAGACAAGTTAGAGACCAGCTGGTGAACATAGTGGACCATTTAGCAGCTAAAGAGCCAGAATACTTTCTCAGGAGTTTGTGGAGACCAAAACAAAGCTAAAAAGAGACTGAATATTGGACTTTAAACAGATTGGACTCGCTACTGCAACACAGTGGTTGTTGTATCCGCAACTTTGGGGTAGAAGACATTGGCTTATCTGTTACCATCACATAATTTCTACTTACATAAGTTCAAAGATATATTCAGATTTGGGTGCATTCCTACTCAAAATGGCTTTAAATGTTTTTAAACCATTTATTGACTACAGGACTCAGCCTAGTCTTACAGCAGGTTGATGCCATTAAAAAGAAATCCCATCAATTAGAGATAAACATAAATTATTTTTGAAATTATTTTACAGTATTTAAGACAATGATGAGGTCTTTCATGCAGGTTTGAAAAGTCAAGTCTGCAAACATTGTGATTCCATACACACTTTACCCAGGTAAAGGAACAAACAAGTCTGTATAAGTACCTTAGTAATTGGGTACCATTCAATATCCTGCAGCAGCATGGGGGTACTGTGACAAATACTAATAAGCTTTTGGAGATGGGAGAAAGACGAGGCCTGTCTGTTTCTAGTTACTAACTTGGCATGTGCTGGCCTCCTGGGATGCAATATTTGAAGAAAACAAACTACTTTGTTTTTCTTTTTTCCTTGTCTTTATTTTTTTGGCGAGTGTTTTAAATTCAGGTGTTTTCTATCTCAGATACCTGACTGCATTAAAGGGAAATTGCAAGTATTTTTTAGTTGTTGTGTAAAAGACTATAGAGACCAGATTTATGATTTGGATTTTGTAGGCTTGGCTGGAAATTTATGAGAGGGGAAAGTGAACCATGAATGGCGGCTTTTTATACACACACACACACACACACACACACACACACACACACACACACACACACACACACACACACACACACACATACACACATATATATATATATATAGTGGTATGCTGGTGATCATTGGTTCCTACTGAAGCAGTAAATCATTAAAAACTTTAAATATGTAGTTTCGTTTTTCAAACATGCCCTGTTATTCACTGAAATAGCTGGATACTGTAGTATTTAACAAACATTACTTGAACAGGAGGGAATAATGCATTTGAAAAGGGACACTTTTTCAGATGTGTATTAATTCACATTTGGTGCTCGAATGCCTTAGAGTTAGAGAGAGTTAGAGATCTCAATCAAAAGTAGCAACATCCTGACTATTCTGACACTATTTTCTCCTGTTTATTCACCCAAGCTGTTTCCCAGTATTTCCAAGTATTTGCCGATACATAGTTCTTTTATTTACATTGAAACATATGCAGAGATAATTTTTAACAAGCTAATAATACCAATATCTGCCAACAATACAGGGTTTAGTGTGTAGTGTGAGTTTTACATGTATGGGCCACTTAATATACAATACAGCATTCTAGGGATGTTGTGTGTCCTAATTTCAAATTTGTAAGGTATTTCAGGAGAAAACTCATTAGAGAGACTTGCTTTAAAGTCACTTCTTATAAATGTCTTGCCTCAGTAATGTTTTAGACTATTTTGAAAATATGTCACAGAATGGAAAAGTTCCAAAAAATATTTTAGCTGTGTTTCAATTTTGAATGAGCTAACATTTAGATGTCGACTGACTTGGTTGAATCAATATTGTTTCACTTCATTGTTTCAATATAAAATCATCTGAACTGTATCTGCAGACAGACTTTGTAGATGGTGGATGAATTAATATTGATTCAGTGTCAGTTATGGTTTAAAATCCAACATTTATTCAACATCAGTCATTACCAAAGAAGGCTATTTCTGAGGAAATTGTGATATGAATGCTTGATGTTGAAAAGCTGACGCTAAACTGCACTGCTAGCTGTAAAAGTTCAGAAATACCAATAATGTATGAAAGGTGTGGGATATTTTGAGGTTTAAATTAGGTTTTTGGGTTAAGGTATAAATGAGCAGGGAATAATTGAAAGGAGATGGATGCAAACATGCATAGCTATCTTACAATTGTATGAAGCCATAGCTATAGCTTCGGCATATGAAGTGCATATTATGAAATACTAGCCTGGTTGTGTGACAACGTGCATGACTCTAGGACTCTAGTTAACTGCATTTCCCATTTTATTTTGTAATCATCATCATCATCATCATCATCATCATCATCATCATCATCATCATCATCAACATGCATCCCCTTATATTTTACTTCCTGTCATTATTCAGTTTCCTGCCAGTTTTATTATCACCTGTTCTGGACTGTCAGTCCTCCCAGTACCAAGTCGCAGCTGTCCACTGTGAGGGAATTTTCTAACACAGGCCTTCTGTACAGTTAGGCGCCCAAAGGTCTCAAGGCTGGACAACACAGAGACCTCATACAGAGACACACTAACATAATATTTAGAGACCATTCTAGTAGACAGCAGATAGGAAGTCTCTCCCCCCTGTTCTACCGAGGTAGCCAAGATCCATCCATCCATCCATCCATCCATTTTCTATACCCGACTATCCCTTTTCGGGGTTGCGGGGGGGCTGGAGCCTATCCCAGCTGCCAACGGGCGAGACAGGGGTACACCCTGAACCGATCGCAGTCGATAGCAGGGCAACATATAGAGATAGACAACCAATCACACTCACACTCATACCTGAGGGTATTAATACACCCCATTAGAGAAGACATCTTCAGAATTTGGTGTGGGACTACCTTGGATCACTTGTGGACATTGTGTTACTCATCCACTTCTCCTTGATGCATCAAGCCTTCAATCATTACTTCTGTTTAAGACATCTCAGAAATCAGAAATCAGAAAAGGCTGACAGCAGACGGGAAAAAACTGTTCTTGTGGCGGGAGGTTTCGGTCCTGATGGACCACAGCCTCCTGCCAGAGGGGAGTGTCTCGAAGAATTTGTGTCCAGGGTGGGAGGGGTCAGCCACAGTCTTTCCTGCATGCCTCAGGGTCATGGAGGTGTGCGGGTCCTGAAGAGACAGGAGATTGCAGTTGATCACCTTCTCTGCAGACCGAATGACAAGCTGCAGTCTGCCCTTGTCCTTGGTGGCAGCAGCGTACCAGATGGTGATGGAGGAGGTGAGGATGGACTCAATGATGGCTGTGTAGAAATGCACCATCACTGTCTTCGGCAGATTAAATTTCTTCAGCTGCCGTAGGAAGTACATCCTCTGCTGTGCTTTCTTGATGAGGGAGCTGATGTTCGGCTCCCACTTGAGGTTCTGGGAGATGATAGTTTCCAGAAGGTGGGAAGACTCCACAGTGTCAATAGTGGAGTCACAGAGGGTGATGGGGGCAGGTGAGTTCTTCCTGTAGTCCACAACCATCTCCACTGTCTTTAGAGCGTTGAGCTCTAGGTTGTTCTGGTTGCACCAGGTCACCAGATGGTCAACCTCTCACCTGTAGGCGGACTCGTCGCCATCAGAGATGAGTCCAATGAGGGTGGTGTCGTCCGCAATCTTCAGGAGCGTGACAGACTGGTGACTGGAGGTGCAGCTGTTTGTATACAGGGAGAAGAGCAGAGGAGAAAGAGCACAGCCCTGAGGGGATCCGGTGCTGATGGTCTTTGCGTCGTGCGTGCGACGTGTTTCCCCAGCTTCACACACTGTTTCCTGTCAGACAGGAAGTCTGTAATCCACCTGCAGGTGGAGTCAGGCACGCTCAGCTGGGAGAGCTTCTCCTGGAGCAGAGTTGGGATGATGGTGTTAAAGGCAGAGCTGAAATCCACAAACAGGATCCTGGCGTAGGTTCCTGCGGAGTCCAGGTGCTGGAGGATGAAGTGGAGGGCCAAGTTGACTGCATCGTCTACAGACCTGTTGGCTCAGTAGGCAAACTGCAGGGGGTCCAGGAGAGGGTCGGCAATGTCTTTTGAGTGTGAGTTTGGAACGTTAGGCTTAATCAACTAACCTTCCAAGAACATTCTGAGACTCTAGCCTCATGTTAGCTCTATACCAAAAAAACTCTCCTTTTAACATCTAGAGAATGTTAAAAAGAAATGTTCAAGTAACCTTCCTGGAACATTCAACTAACCTTCAGAAAACATTCTGGGAATGTAACAATATGGTTGGTTTTACGTCAGTAAAACTTGCCGTTTTAACACCCACAGAACCTTAAAGGGAAACATTCAAGTAACCTTCCTGGATCATTTATCTAAACTCCCTAGAACACCCTGGATATGTAACAATAATGTTGATTTTATGTCATTTTAACATCTAGAGAACATTAGCGGGAAACGTTCAAGCAACCTTCTTGGTACATCCCACCAATTTTGCCAGACCATTCAGGGAGTGTAACGATAATGTTGGATTTATGTCAGAAACCTGACTAGTCTATTGTACACTGAGAGATTGTGGAGCGGATCATGATATCTAAAGTGTCTTGTAGTAAAGGATTCTGTACGTATAATAATATAGCATCTGTGTAAAAAACAATTTTTATGCTCTGATGAGGCATCCTGAATTCCTTCAATTTTAATGTTTTGATGTATTGATTCAACAAATGGTCCTTGTCTGGTTCACGGATGAAGTGTGAAACTTGGTCAGGTGACCCCCATTTGTGATGATTGTGGCTTTAGGTGAGGTGTACAGTGTTCCTATCCAGGGGATGAATGACTCTCCGAAAGCAAACTTGCACAGAATGCTCGATAGAAATGTCCAGTTTACTTTGTCAAATGCTTTACATCATCTAATGACACAATCATGCTATTGTTTCAATTTGGTTGTGACATATTGATTAAGTTAAAAGCCTACGGATGTTATGTGAAGCATGTTTGTATTTGGTGAAGTCTGTTAGAGTGAATTAGCACAGGGGTGACTGCCTCTATTCTGGTTGCTTGTGTTAATTTTAAAATCAGTGTTGATTCGTGAGACAGGACAAATAGCTGCTAGGGTGGGTTGGGTCTTTACTGGGTTTTCACTGAAGTGTCACACAGCAATGTGCATAGGTAAGGTGGAGGTGGCTTTAAATTCCGCAGTTACTCTGCAA
Organism: Chaetodon trifascialis; assembly: GCF_039877785.1. Classification (NCBI taxonomy): domain Eukaryota; kingdom Metazoa; phylum Chordata; class Actinopteri; order Chaetodontiformes; family Chaetodontidae; genus Chaetodon; species Chaetodon trifascialis. Next base: position 5,169,274 of record NC_092062.1, on the reverse strand, counting down.
AATAGTGGAATCAAAATATCCCAGAAGTGTTTCAAGAATTCAGCTGGAAGTTCATCTGCTCCAGGTGATTTAGAATTTGACTTTTCATTCAGGACTTAATTCAGTTCTTCGGAGCATCTAAAATGCTTGCTTGCTGTCTCAGTGGTGTTGGGAGGTCCAGGTCATTTAGAAAGTTATCTACCTTGTTGAAAGACATTGTTTATATCTTGTGGAATGAGAATAATAAACCCTCTAGAATTTTTAATGGGATGATTGCTTTCTCTTTGTATTATATTAGATTTGTCAGGTATTCACTTGATTTGTTAATGTACTCAAAGTTTTCATATATGAGTTTTTTGTGTATGATTTTATGGCATAAATTGTTTCTGTTGACCAGGATTGTTGGTATACTGGCTCATGAGACATTTAATTCTTTGCTCTAAGGTATTTTCTAGTTTTTTGTTGCTGTTTTTTCTTTCTTGTGAAATTCATATGATATAAACTTACATCTCATTACTGCTTTACCTGTTTCCCACGGTGAGATTCCTGGAGAGTTGTTCATCTCCAGAAAGGATGCCCCTCTCTTTTGATCAGTGCATTGAAATCAGGATCTTCTTAAAAGTGATGTATTAAAGTGTCATCTTGGAGGAGGCTTAGCATGTGCTTGGATGTTTACTGATAACGACACGGGAGAGTATTTGCTGATCATGACTGGATGGATTATGTTTTCTAAGATATGTTGATGAGTGAGTTGCTTACAAGAAAAGAAGTCCATTCTGGAGGAAGATTACTGGATTGTGGCAAAGTATGAATATTCTCTCAATGACAGATTTCTCATTCTACAGCCATCCACATTCCAAAATTATTCTGATTTATTTCAGTGAAGTGCCAGTTTCTTGAGCTGCCAGAGGTACTTGAATGGTCAACTGTGGGGTTGATTACAATATTGACAGTGCAGTCTTCAGCTATCATGATGTTTTTTGAATCACGTAGTTGGGAGAAAAAGTTGTGGAAAAACGATTGTTGGGCCTGTAAATATTGGCGAATATATATAGTGTGTTGTTGATACATTAATAATGATAAACTTTCCATCTGGATCAGTAATTGATCTGTTACAAATTCAGTGTTTATATTTACTAAAATTCAAACACCTCAAATATTGTAGCTCTAATTTTGTTATTTGTGTTTCTTCATACACCAGCCTTTGATCTTATAAGATGATTGATGATTTTAAAGCTTGTGGATTGAGTGCAAAACCACATGCATTCCATGTTACCGAATTGAGTGATTACGTGGTTGTTTAAGGATATCCTGTTCTGAATAAAAGAAGTGAAGGAGGAAACATGAAGAGAGGAGACGAGAAAATCTGTCTAAGGTGTGAGTTGAACACAGAGGGAGATAGAGAAGGAAGCAGAGGGGAAGAAGATTGGTGGATAAATAACAGAGATAGATGATTGGGTTGGGGAGAGAGACAGAGGGGAGGGGGGAGTGCACTTGTTTTGAGCTGTCTGCATGAACTGACTGACGTTAACTAAATGTATAATATCAACTAGAAAGTACACATGTGACTGGACATAGAGAAAATTATGAGGACACTGAGCATGAACAACAGCAACAGTAAAGCAAGAGATGAACGGAGGCAGAGAGGGTTTTACTGGGCAAGACAGACTTTCCTTATACAAAGGTGTGATGCCAGGCTAGAGCTATATTGAGTTGGCTATTTCAGTCATGGTGTGATTTTGGTGTTTTGGAATAACTGCCCATCGATGTACAGTCTGTCAACCACAAGTTATGCACATTTGTTGTTTTTCCTATTATCCCAAAGTTGGCTTTCTTTGCTTTGGACCTGTTACTTTTGCAGAATGTGCTCAAATTTTGCAGCGATAGGTCCAGGTCCTTTGTCTGATCTTAAAACTTAAAACATCGTGGCTGTATAAAGCTGAACTGAATGTCAGTTTTCTTACTTCGATCTGCAGCAGGGCCTCCTCTCTTTGCCGCAGCACCTCGACGTCCTCCTCACTGATCTCAGACAGGAATGCCTGAGCTCCTCCCTCCGAGCCAACTGCTTCTCCGAACAGTGGACCCTCCTCGATCTGTTCAGTGGACGGGGTCTGAGGACTCTGAGGACACACACACACACACACACACACACACACACACACACACACACACACACACACACACACACACACACACACACACACACACACACACACACACACACACACACACATACACACACACACACACACACACACACACACACACACACACACACACAGTCATATCGAGGAGATCTTTTGAGACAGAGAGAGCACACTCACAAGAGCTCACCACCTCAACAAACTCTGAAAAAAGAGTTAAAGAGTTAAAGAGTTAAATAAAATGGAATCTGGAAAGAACTCAGGGGTTTTGTGGGGAGGACTGGGCAGAGCAGAAGGACAGAGCTGCTGCTCACCGACAGACAGCTGCTGAGCTCCAGGGCAGAGCCAGAGCTTCTGGAGGAATAAATATATAGAGTCCAGTTGATTCTGCTCTGATTCAGAGCAGTTCGCTGGTGGGACAAGAGTTTATTTTTTATACTTCTGGGATTAAAAAGTGGATTTATCTTCAAGAAGACAGACTGGGGGGAAACAACAGACAGAAGTAGAGTGTCTGCTGAGTTCATTCAGAGGCTGAACTGAACACACACAGACACACACACATGCTTGGTCCCTGTCGATGCTTGCCAGCTTCCAGCTAATGTACAGTACTGTAAGATCAAACAGTCACGAGTAACGGAAGGTGAATATCCACTTCCCTTTCTGTGTGAACACACTCAGTCAGTGGAAATGGTTCCCGATATGATATAATAAATATCGCAAGTTTAGCTAATATCATAACAGCTGTTTACTGGCCTAGGCTGGATAATCACCAGGCTAATCACTGTTGTTAACTGATATCTTCACTGCTGGTTAAAAGGCACAATCTCAGTCAATTTAGCCTCTGCAACATGTTTCTGGTTGTGTTTCTGTGGTTGCCATGGTAACATGCCAAGCAACAGCATCAAGTTGGAAAAAGTCGTCAACTCAGGGCAAGTGGTAAATAGCAGTATGCTACATTAAGAGCTGCAGCCACCCTCTCTCTCCTTGCTGCTGTGGTATTGACACTGAAAACACTGGAGCCAGCAGCAATTGCTCGCTGTCTGAAAGTAGATAAGTAAGTCTGAAAGTAAATAAAGTAGCCTCAACAGTGCTGTAGTAACAGCAGTATTACAGTTACTACAGTAGCAGCACATACAATATCAACAGCTGACAGCAGAGCAAGCAGCAACAATGGTAGCAGCAGTAGTCACACTGCAATAAAAGAAAAAAACGTCTCCTGTGATAATTGTGATTATTATAATTACACAACACACGATCTGAGATTAGATGTACTGGCACACAGACCTGACAAGAGTAACAGTAGATCTGGAGCACACCTAATGTGACTGCACTAAATATAAGTCATTTAGACCTGACTTGACAAGGGTACCGGGGTGGGTGACTGTCAACATGGAGGACTTGTTCAGACCTCTAGTAGTACTCTAGTTGTAGTACTAATAGGACTGGAATTGGTCAAGATTATTGTTTTATAACACAATTTTGTAATAAATGTAAATTACATTCTAGCAGCTAAAGTACCTGTGTACCTTTACTAACTTAACTGTCCTAAAGTACAAATTTGAGCTATTTATGAAACCCCAATTCAAAAAAAGAAGGACATTGTGTGAAACATAAGTAAAAACAGAATGCAATGATTTGCAAGTCATTTCTGACCTATATTCAATTGAATATGGTGAAAAGACAAGATATTTAACATTCAAACTGATAAACTTTTAGTTTTTTTGTGACTATACACTCAGTGTGATGCCTGCAACATGTTTCACAAAAGTTGGGATGGGGCAGCAAAAGACTGGAAAAGTTGTGGAATGCTCCAAACACACCTGAGCTCATCTGAGTTGGACAAAATGGAAAATTGTGCTCTGGTCTGCTGAGTCCACATTTCCTAGTTGTTTTTGGAATTGTTGAACATTATGATCTTGGGGCTTAAGAGGAAAAGGGTCACCCAGATTGTTACCAGTGCAAAGTTCAAAAGCAAACATCTGTGATAGTGTGGGGGTGTGTTAGTGTCCATGGCATGGGTAACCTGCACATTTATGAAGGAACCATTAAGGTACATACAGGTTTTGAAACATATGCTGCCATCCTAACCAATTTGCATTCCCAGGGCATCAAATATCGGCCCTTGGCATCTCATGCAGATGCATAAGGTATCCTTCAGCATCTGCAGGAGATGCATCAAGCTTTGAACTAACTCCACAGCAATGCATTCTCATCTCAATGATTCACAAAGCCTTCCTGCCAGAGAGCCTGTCTAACACACGGTTAATGCTGTGAAACTTCAATTATTTGTGTCCTCAGTTCCCAAACACTTACTGAGTGTTGTTAAAAGAAAAGGTGATGCAACACAGTGGTAAACATGACCCTGCCTCAACCTTTCTGGCACTCTTTCAGGCATGAAATTCAGAGTGAGCGTATATTTACAAAAAACAAAAAACAAACAAACAAACAAAAAACCATAAAGTTTATCAGTTTGAAAATTAAATCTCATCTTTGTATTGTATTCAATTTATTTTCCTATTTCTACCCCACTAGAGTTCAAGGGGAAATCTTGTGCTTTTAAATCCAGTTGTAGTTACTTGCTATTTGGTAGATTAAGATCTTACTCACAAACCGTTGTTGATACACTCCTATAGACACATCCTACTCAAGGGTGCACAGTGTAGTTAGCTTTATGATGACAAGCTACATGATTAAAGTGGTGGCAATACTTGTGAAGGACGCTCACACGTGAGCGACTTCCAGGATGCATAAATACATCTACAGTTTGCATTTAAGTAACATTTGTGACACATGAGCTGGCACCATTTGTGACCTACATGTGCATAGTGCTTGAAAATGGCTATTGTCAAACAAGCTGCTGAATACCTCCACCACCTCCAGGTCCAGCCATTCCTCAGTACAGATAGTCAACCTTCTTCTACAACTTCCTTTTCTTTTCCATCTGTTATTAAATAAAGACATGACTGACAATGTGTTTAAAACAATGGAAAGTTCAACTCAAACCCTGTTTATTTTTGGAATTACAGAACAGACATTTCAAAGAAGCTGAGAGTCCATTTTGGTCTAGCCAGTTACTGATATTTGAACAGTGCATTAGTCTAGAGGAGAGAAATGTAGGAGTTGGCTGAGACTGAGGCAGTTAATCCATGGAAATCTGTACACTCTGAACATCCACACACTTTGTTACATGTGCAAACGGAAGCAGAGGAAAGGGAAGCAACATATAGTCAGACAAAGGCCTGCTTGACTTGTTTGCATTGCTAATGTATTCCACCTTTGTGTGGCTGACTGCACAGCTAATTCATGATAGACGGGCCAGTGTGGGTCAGAGCACAAGGACCAACCCGGGCTGAGTCACAGTGGTCTATCTACTGGCCACAATCTGACTCACCACTCCTCAACAAACCCTGCAACATCGTGCTCACTCCTCCACATTCATACACTCTGGAATATATTTGTACATCACACAGATGGGAAAGAGGCTCAAGACAATCATTCTGACACCTTTTTGCACAAGTTCACATGCTGGTAAAAACTTTGCAGTTTTGAAAGTTTCCTGTTGTCAATTACAGATGACTTTGATGATGTGAATTTCAAGATGTGGGTGGAAAGCAGTCAATAGCATTGGCAGCAATTTGCAAAATGTTTGCATATGTATGGCATCCCAAACGTCAGGACGCCTCTCATCATTGCTATCCACAAACTGAAAAAGCCTTCCACCCCATCGAAAGCAGGAAGCACACTCTCATTCCTACTGCCACTGCTAATATTCGATCAGTAGCAGTAGTTTAACCAATTTGCTCTTCCTCAATGTACTCACTGATTAGTGAACTTGCTGCTATGCATTAAGGGCAGTTAGAGTTATATAATGTACCATCCAGATCGACGCCCCTAAAGCCATTTACCTGTAACGCTGGCGTTATAAAAGACCTTGATAATACTGTATGCCTTCAGAGGGACATAAAACCTTAATACATAGGATTCTCCCTTCTGTAAAAAAGATAGATTTAGATGTTTTTGTGAGTAGAATAGTTCTTGGCAGAACTTTTTCTGGCTCTCATTCTTGCTGCCCTCTCATCCACACAGATCATGCAGTGGCCAATTGGTCAAGGGTTGGATAAATGTCAAACCAAAACTTTGAATTTGGCTGTTTGCTTCTGAAGGCCATTATTACAGTGGCCAAAAGAGCTCAACGCAGCCTCTTCGATCACTCATTAGTCAAATAAAGGTTGAGCTTTTGCACTGTCCGAGAAACTGAACATGGTCAATTTGTGTTGCAAAACTGAATAATATTTAGTTATTTTAACAGTTGGATATGTATTCTTTTATTTCTGCACTGATTATAAAGTATTTTTGTTGGCTTCCTTCAGTTCCCATTTGCTCCACACTGTCTGACACTTTTCTGCTAACATTTCTATTCCAAATCAATATTAATATCAATATTTAGAATTCAGAATAATGTGAATATAAAGTACAGTCTTATGGCAAAGTATATTTCAGATATGGTAATGGTGTACCTATACAACAGGTGAGAAGAGAACTTCTTCTGTATTTATTACTTCTGCTGCTGCAATTACCACATACAAACACAGATCAATAAGTTTTATTTTATATTATCTTGTTTTAGTAATCAAAAATGAGGATTCATTCACGAGAATTGACTTTCATTTGCAAAACACAATTAGAAATCATCAGCTTCTCTTTTAGCCTTCACAGGGCTTCACAGTGAAAATCAACTCTTGCAGGTAACCAATTAGATTCAGATAAAAAAAAGACATTTCAGCAATGCATAAGAGTTGGATGTGATGAATGGAGTCTACTGTAATATAACAGAGTGGTGGAGACTAGACATAGCTTCAAAGGAGCCCTTGTGAGGATGCAATCGAGCAGAGAAATGCCATCTCATCATCCTGCTTTTTTATGAATGACAGTGAAACAAAGAGCGGATTTTCACCCTCCATATCTGCTCACCTTCCTCTTGTCTTTCTGTGCTGGAGGGAGCAAGGCCCTTGAGCGCTCTGCGATTTTCTAAAAGGGAGCAAATGAAGAGACAGAGTCAAGAAGTCTTTTTATTCCTCATAAAATAAGTCAAACATTTTTTTTTGTCCGTATGTGCAACAAGTAGCACTTCAGATATGTACAACTGTCTGCCAAAAGAGCAGCTCCATCCATTTATCAGTTATTAAGAATTCATTGACCATACCAATGAATTCATGGAAGCAAATGGAGATATTCTGTATGTGCATACCTTCTGCAGATCCCCATAGCGCTGCACAGACTCTGAGAGTTCAGTCTTTAGTCTGGTCAGGCGCAGACGGTCTTGCTGTGCAACAAAACAAGATTAGTTTTAATTAGCTCAAATGTTGCTTAATCCACCGTTTATTCTTCAAAATGACAGTGAAAAGGGAGGAAGGGGAGCATAAAATACCCGTGAAGAGCCACTGATTATATCAGAGAGCTGTTTGATGAGTTGGCTTGTGCTGGTGATGACTTTGTTGGTTTGCTGCTGCATGGAGTGTCTGGGAAAAGAGAGAGAGAGAGAGAGAGAGACAGTATTCACTGAATTATAACAAGACTTCAAGTTAAATGGAACTTGCCAAGATGCCAATATACAACAGTCGAGGAGATATTTTGAAGAAATACTGTAACAAAATTTAATACATTACATCCATCCATTTTCTATGCTGCTTATCCCTTTCGGGGTCGTGGGGGGCTGGAGCCTATCCCAGCTGTCAACGGGCGGTACACCCTGGACCGGTCGCCAGCCGATCGCAGGGCAACATATATACACAAACAAACATTCACGCTCACATTCACACCTAGGGGCAATTTAGAATCATAAATTAACCTAATTAACCTAACCTTGCATGTTTTTGTTCTGTGGGAGGAGAGTACCCAGAGAGAACCCACGCATGCACGGGAAGAACATGCAAACTTCACACAGAAAGGCCTGACCCGGGAATCGAACCGGCAACCTTCTTGCTGTGAGGCACGCGCACTACCTGCTGTGCCACCGTGCAGCCACATTACATCTAAAAGTAACCATTTTCAAGTCAAGAATGACAAGCTGTCAGTGTTGGAGGAGGATCGAAACATTGATTAACATCAGACACACAATTCCTTTCACGCTCGAGAATTCTCAAAAAAAGTGGGCTGGTATTGATAAAACTGGATATTATCTCACTGAATTGGTAGAATTGGTTCACTTGTTCAAAGAAAAGCAGATTTTAGGACTCAAGACAAGGACAAGATGAAGATTGTCAATTACCCTATTACAATTACAAGTGTAGAATTTGAAAATATTTGTGTGTGTGTGTGTGTGTGTGTGTGTGTGTGTGTGTGTGTGTGTGTGTGTGTGTGTGTATGAGTTTTATACATTGCTAACCCCATTGTCCGCTCCACATGGTGGATAACAGAATGAGTAGGTTCAAAAGGAAGATGATCCTGACACAGCAGGATGTAATAGTAAATTGAAACAACAAATGGATTTTAGAGTAAAGGTAATGCGGCTCTACCTACTGAGCCACAGCCACACACAGGACACAAGACCTGAGCCCTGGTCTCTGCTGCAAACACCCGCTGAAAGAAAGTATCCAGTGTAAAAATTGAATTTCAAAGTCTGGTGCTTTGTCAGTGTTGCCAGGTAGTTTTTCACCCAGATCGATTTTTTTCTTTGATTGTCTAGGTAAAAATTATCTTGTTCTACCTTTGTATTTGCAGCAAAGCTGTGTGGGTGCTTTTTTAAGAGGATCAGCACACACATACCCCTTTAAATATCTCTATAGGCTAAAAACAAGCATTGCCATATATATATATCAACATAAATCTCCTAAATGGAAATTAATAGAAAAGGGCTACTTTTATGACAATTGGGCAGGTTTGAAGTTCTGATTTGGCATCTCAGTGTCAGTCAAATTTGGTTCCACTGCACTTTGTATGGCTACAATCCATCCATACTGAGAAAAATCAAATTCCCTGCAGGCAAAACCATTTAGCTGTATTTAAATAGAACTTTTAGGAGACACGGTTGCTTAATAGAATGCAGTCTAGTTGCAGCCACAATATATTAATAACATTTAAGAGCTCAGAACTGCCCAACTACTCTAAAAATACATTTTTATGAAGTGCAACACTATGAATGTAAAACTGTCTGAAAATGTGTACCATTATCCCCATATTTAAGTCTTTCAAACTAAGTTTAGTTTCCAAACCAAATCAGTTTCCAAGCCAAATTTATTCGAGCATAACCTGACCCATACTGTCAGTTAGGTTCAAAGCAAGCTCACCCCGAAGTGATTTTGACAGTGGGTATATGCAACATGTTAGTGTGGAGGTTTAGAATTGTTTAAGGGCAACTTTATATAACAAAGTTTATCTATATAGCAATTTTCTGATCACTTAAATTTAATGAAAAATATAAAAAACAAACAAGCAAACAAACAAAAAACTAATCCCTTTGCCCAACCCTTGCAGGACTCTGAGCCAGCCTGCTCTCAGGTCTATATGGCTGAGATTACATCTGACCAGCAGGTTGGCTGAGTATTAACAGCTGTGTGATAGAGGTGAACAGTGCAACACAGCTAAGTCTGCTCTGTTTCTTCATGTTTTGACTGAGAAGCTTCTCTGGGGTGAAAGGTTGAAGGTGCAGCCATATTCATAACTCTCCAACACGTCTGCTAGAATACCGGGTTAAGACAGTTATCCCCCGACACACACAGACAGCTGCCTCACTTCCCCTAACCTCCAACTTGACACTAAACCAGGTTGCCCCACAGAGATAGGCAGCTGCTACACAAACACACCCCTGCTGCTTCATATCCTACTCAAATATTGATCTACATGTAGCGGATGGCGGGAGAAACAGACAGGCCATAGTGCACTGGGGCCAGAAGGAGGATGTCACTACAATTCTTTGTCTGTTTTGAAAAAGGTCAAAATGTCACAGTGGAAAAATACCTGACAACATCAGTCCTCATATCTGTGCTGAGCAGGGTTAAAGAGTTGAAGAGTCAGGGAAGTAGACAAGATAGAAGTTAATTTTGCTGCTAGAAATAAAAGTTTTACTGTAAGGAAATAATTAAATTGGAATGCAGCCAGTGTCTCTCCCTGGTCAAAGTCATAACACACAGAAATAGTGTCTTCTATGTGAAGAACTTTTACACTTAAAATCTAATCAAATATTTAACACTTTAAATAGCCAGAGTGCTGTTTTATATAGCTGCTGTGAGGTGATTGTAAATCTGTATATGCTTGAGATCAGTTATTATGATAGTAAAAACTGAATAATCCAAAGAATGGAGTGCTGTCTAGCATTATAGTGTATCATCAATAAAAATGACATAATAATAATAATAATAATAATAATAATAATAATAATAATAATAATAATAATAATACCAAAAATACAAAAATAAAAACCTCCCACTTTACTATGCTACAATGTCTCGGGGTAAGCACTGTACATGCTGTACTATTGATTGGCCATGGCAGTGTATATGCTCCATGATTAGCAATGCATTCTGCTCACAGACACACCAGTCTCATCCAGAATATGGCTGCGCGCACACACAAAAACTCCCTCAACAGAAAGATTAACAAGTCCTAAAGCTCAGCCCAATGCGTCATCGTTTAGCTGAATCACATGTCTTCACAACAGACGTGAAGGATTATTTTGAAATCACAGCCAGCTAATGCTCCATCATGTTACCCACCAAAACGACAGAGCAGAGTACAGACTGTAAGGCTGGCACTCTGCATTAGGGATCTGTGGAATGACAAATAACACTCAGTGTGAATGTGCAGCTGTGATTTACAACGTGAGGCATATGGAGAGTTTCATTTTAGCAACACCTTTAATGCATCAAACAGTCAACAACATGACATTTAAATAGTTGCTCTTACCAATGACGCCAATCAGTCATGACTATATTACCTTCTTTTAACTGTTCTAAATAACTTAAAGAGGCACACACAGTGTTTACAGCAGAAGCTGAGATATCCTAATTTTCATTACCAAGCTTACCAAACACTGGATCCTCCATTTCCAATGATGCAACTCAGTAGCATTTGTCATTATAGCCCTCCTACCTTGGAGAATGCTATGTCTTTCCACTGCTGGTGTTTTCTCATTTGTAACACAGGTTTTTTGTTAAACATTTGAAGCCTCAAGCCCAAACTGAGCTAACCTCCACAGCCACACGATACACCAGTTTCCACAGGCTGCAGAAAACTCCCCCTGACATCTGTTTTGATTTTAGAAAAAGTGGAATGCCACTTAAGCCATTATCTTATATCATGTAAATAATGATCAAATGTTAACAAGTTCAAGGTACAGTGTGGAGTTCATGTAAACACAATTATATTCACACCCTTTGTGTATACTTAGGTCTAACAAACATGTTCACTGCACTTACTTCCTCATAAACCATTTACTAAGCTGTTTTTTTCTTCTTTTTTAACACCACTGACACTCACATTACTGTATAGTACAACATTTAGTTTGCAAGTGTTGTCGCATGACACCAAATTATGTGGTAATCTGGCTCCTTCGTGAGATATCATGCACAGACGTATTACAGGATGACCTATGGACCAACCATCATTGCCTTTCCTTTAAGATGGAAAATTCTGTTAAAAAGTTGTCAGCTGATGATGAGGTCAAATTCTGCAGACTGGAAGGATTTTAGCAAGTGACTCAATCAGCAACAACTTTTAAAAAGAATTTCCAGAAGAGATGGAAAAGTGTATTCTATTGACAGGTAGAAGAGGCAGCAAGCAAAGGGAATCCTTTAAAATGGAGTCTAAAAATAAAATCTGAGCTGTGCCTCTGTGCTGATGGGCTCTGATGGATCATCCATGAGTCAGTGGAAGCCCCACCCACCACTGACACGTTGTTACCAAACAATCAGAGCTCGCCCACTATCGAGGACCCCTAAGAAGACCTCTGCTGTATCGCTGCACAGTGATACATCTGCTAGTCACACTCTTCCCCCACAACAAGCTCGAGAGCCAGACGGCCAGAAACAACATGCAAAAGATTGGAATTGCTCACACTGTGAATTTCAATCAGTCACCTCTGCTGTGTGATTCTCCTGTCTGCTTGGTGTTTGGTATTCCTTTGAGGCCTGACTGGCCCTGGTGAATGAGAACTAAGGAGTCTGGGAGCAGCTGACTGCAGGGGAGGTGTGAAGGATGGAGGAGGTAGAGAGTGGGGGAGACAGGGTGGTAGTGGTCATAGTTTCAGGGCTTTACAGGATGGAGCAGTGCTTATACTGGGCTCTGACGAGATTTAAACCCGTCAACTAGAGCTGCTTCCTACACACTGCAGACTTCTCACTAGCTCAGATGACAATGTGGGATATTTGCAAAGCTCAGCACTGACTAAAGTCCAAAATACATTGGTGCTGTATTGTCCACGCTGACCACATAATGAAGGCAGCATATCAGCTGTTGCAGTTCTCCATGGTGTCCACACATTACAGTACAGATGTGGCATCAGATGTGTTTTGGCAGATCTCACAGCCCAATACACAATCACTCGAGTGTGTTCAGTGTGCAGACTGGTCTGGAGGTGTAAGGAGGAGGCTAGGACTGGGTGATGCCAGAAAAAAAAAGTTAATATGACGTGTAGTCCAACTTTGTCAGAGGGAAAGATGTGCTAAAAGCTGTTCCGATGGGTCATGGAAGTGAGTGGAGTGAAATGCTGATGTCATATAGAGAGGGGAGACACGCTAAGAGGTAATTTGAGGACAATGGCACACAGATAGATAGATAGTGTCCTCTGGAAGACATTCATAGTGTTGCAGTTGTTCACATGAAAAGTGCCAAAAACAGTTGTATAAATAATGAAAAATGAAGTTCAAACCCTCTCAGTTGTCATTATAATGTTGTTGTACCGTCATTGTTAGCTGCCACGTGGCTGCTGAAATATACAACATGTGGGTGTTTAAAGCTGTTGAAGGGCACCTTTATATAATAAAGTTTACTTACATAGAACTTTTCTGTGATGACTTTAACCAGTACTTTAGACTTTAGAAATGATAATTTAGAAATTGGCTTGTAATTACTGAGTAATTGACAATACAGGACAGTATTTTCCAGAAGCATTTGAATAATTGAAACAGTTAGGAAAGTTACCAGAAGTCAGAGAACTGTTAATAAAATAAAAGGAGCGAAAGTGGAGAAAAGCTCTTTTAAAACAAATTTGGAATAGTCCTTAAAACAAAGGTAGAGGATTTCATCTGAGAAATTACTTTACCTAAACCTCAGATATTACAGATGTGTGAAGTGGTGTTAAAAGAAGTAGTTGAATAATTAGTGAACTGATATAATTACCCTTTCAGTGAATAATATGTAATGAGTAATTGATTACACTTGGCCACCAGTGGTATGTGCACGCATGAGCATAGCCAAAGAATATGCTAGGGCTTGTGGCTACACATTTGACGTGGCATTCATTATGCAGCCTCTGTGGAACACTAAACTGAGTCAAATTCAAGCATATCTGTTCTATCAAACACATGGACAAAGACAGGCAACTTGATAACAGCTCAATAATACTCCAATTCAAACAGCAGCTGGGACACCCCTTGCAGTCCCATCAAGAAGACTAGTAGGTCTTTCCTTGCCTTCTCTCAACTAATTTGACAGCGTCTATGTAGTGTATAGTGAAACTGATCCAAAGGAGCACAGAGCAGTCTGAATGGAAAACTGTAAATATGGCAAAGTAAGAAAAGAATACAATTTCCTTTCATTTCAGTGAACTTGTAAGCAGCATTATATAAATCAATCACGTGTTGCTGTGACATCAGCCTGTGCACTCATATGTATGCTGCTCACCCACACGCTCACCCTCTGGGAAACAAAAAGATAGCGTACCCCTTCACCACCCAGTGACCACGAATGGCTCCGGCTTCGCATGTGGGCACATTTATTGTTGGTGCTGTTACTGAAGTCTGTCTGTGGCACTTCCTTCCCATTTATCTATGCAGCAGTTGTGAAAGATGGCAAGGCATAACTGCTTCTAGACAAGTCATGAAAAGAATTTATTACCATATCATCCCCTAATCGGACGCAGTGATTGCCTAAAAAGACAAAACATTGTCTTGTTTGATCCCATCTTAAAATGCTCACTGTGTAGACAGAAAGAGCATCAAGGCATGGGACAAGGTATATGAAGTGAATGGTACACACAGCAACTTGAGGTCCTGTCTTTTCTGTGGTCTTGTTACTGTATTGGTGGATGCAGAGAGAGGTGATATTATGGGTGGAAAATACCCTCAATCGAGGGTAATCATAAAGATATATTAAAAATGACATGACTGGTGAGAAATAGATGGTGAGATTGGGAGATTGGCTCCTCATATGAGGAGCCACGCAAAATATGTCAGACTAGACTAATGATTTCAAGTCCACTTTATATTCTCAGTACAGTATTCTGTGTGGACTCAACAATGCGCTGTGTGGCAATACTTAAGACTCGAGCTATGTATGATGTGCCACTGCATTTGTACCAGTGTTGTGTTTTCAGTATGGGGAGTATGAAAATGCTATTATCATTGATATAAATTGTATGGACAGAATATTAGAAATGCCTTTCAGTATAACATAATACTATTCACACTCCTAAATACAGACCTGATGGCTTATTGTTAAGTGAGAAACTCACCACCCTTCACTAATGACTTAAATTCTTAATGAGTCACTTTCTAATAAGCCATTGAGTCTGTAGTTATAAATACATGTCAGCAAGTCATTAAAAATCTTTCATTTTTAATGAATAAATATACAGACTATATTTGAGTACATAATGATTGTACTGTTCAGTAATCATGTCCTTTTCAGCAACTATACAAATTTGTACTTTGAAAAGGTTCATTTTTGACCTTGTAAACACTCATTGTACAAGAAAATCTAATCTACAAACTATATATACTTTTACTTTATTTGATAGCCAAAACTCTATATTCTGAGAAATATAAGCCCTCCAGAGTGCAATAAATAATTCCAACACTGGATTGAAAACAAGTAGTGTTCTCAACATGTCCACTACATTTTGCTAAAAAACCTGAAATCTCATTTTAGTCTCACTAAGAGACAAGGGAATAATACATAAACAAATGAAGGAATGGTTTCAAACTCAGCACAGGTCTTATCAGTTGCTCAATGTCACCATTATGATGATAAATGAAACTGGCATTTGCATCAGTGACAGGCCTAATTAAAGTAAGTAAGTAAGGTTTTAATCATATAGTGCTTCTTAAAAAACACAGTTAGAAAGTGCTTCACACACAAAGATAAAAAACAAAAAAAAAACTAAGTTGAATAAATAAATAAGGTAAAAATACATTACAATTTAACAGACAGGACAAAATTGAACCAAAACAAAGCCAGGAAGAGAGATCTATAACAAAGGCTTGTCTATAAAGATGAGTTTTAAGAAGGCGTTTGAAACAGTCCAGAGATTCAGCAAATCTGAGGAAGATAATTCCAGAGGGTTGGGGCTAAAACTGCAAAGGCACGGTCACCCTGAGTTTTGCAGTTGGAGCAGGAGATGGATAAAAGGCAGAGATTAGAGGATCAGAGTGGTCGAGAAGTGGAATACAGAATGTGGAGATCAGAAATATAACTGGGAGCAAGGTCATGCAGAGCCTTAAAAGTAATCAACAGCATCTCATAGTTTATTTTGAAATTTACAGGAAGTCAGTGGAGGGAAGCAAGAGCAGGTGTGACATGGGACTGTCGGCTAGTTCTCGTTAATAGCATGGCAGCTGCATTCTGAACTAACTGTAAACGGATTAGAGCAGCTTGATTGAGACATGTGTAGGAGACATTACAATAATCAAGGGGAGAAAATGAAAGTCAATGTCAATCAATAGTTCAAAATGATGTCTGTAAAAGACATCATATATTTGATTTTTGCGATATTTCTTAGTTGAAGAATACAGGACTGAACAAGCTTAGTGACATGTTGGTCAAAAGTCATGTACAAATCAAAGATGACACCAGGATTCTGAGCTGCAGATCTGATATTTGAGCAAAGTAGACCAATAAACTGATCAACTGCAGAGGAAAACATATGAGTACCAATTAAAAGAATTTCTGTTTTGTCATAGTTTAGTTGGAGGAAATCAATGACATACATTCCTTGGTGGCAGCAATTATGGGGGAAGGACAGTTGATTCAGGTTATTGGCTGAAACAGGAAAATAGATCTGTGTGTCATCGGCATAACAGTGACAGGACACGTCCTGAAAGTGGCTAAACCCAGAGGAAGCATGTACCATGAGGACTGATCCAAGGACTGACCCCTGAGGGACACCACACAGCAGGGGAGCTGAGGAGGACATGATTGTTGATACTAGGGCTGGGCGATAAAAACGATAGCGATATGTCTCGCGATAGACGCATCGTCGATATCAATAAAAAATGTGTTCCATAAAACACTCGATAATTTTTTTTTCTTCGTCGGAAGAAACCTGATATTGGGAAGCGAGGTTGGTTGCATGAACAAAGGCACTCGCTCTCAGGTAACTGAGCAACGTAGGGAGTAATCGCTGATCAGTGGGAGTGACACGCTAACACGCCAATCATGTAACATTATCAAGTTCGGTTGCGCCATCGTTGTCTCGTGTTTGATGCTCCGCGAGGTGTGAGATGAGAAATAGAAAGCGCTGCAGCGAGTGAAGAAATTGTCGATAAAACAGGGAAAGTCAGCTCGCCAATATGGCAGTTTTTTGGATTTTATAAGTCGGACCGTAGTTAGACCAATATGATCTGTAACTTATGCAAGACTGTCGTCCCCACCAAGACCGGTAACACCACAAACTTATTTAACTACCTTAGCCGCGCTCACTCTTTGGAGCGCAGCCGTATTCGCCAACGTCCAACAACATCTGCACCCGCAGCACCACCACACAAGCAGCTGACCACCATGCAGAGGTATCTGCTTCAATGCCTGATGACAAATTATCTAAAAGGCACGAAGACGTAACGGAGGCAGCGGCATATCATATAGCTAAAGACATGCTTCACTGAGCACTGTGGAGAAGCCAGGTTATAAACATCTCTTACACGTACTTTTTTTTTCACACTTGCAATAAAAATATAATTGAATAGTTCATGTATGTTTAGAGTAAGAAAAGTGACTAAAGTTGTTCATATGTCTAGGCTGGTTTTATAGTTCAGTCAAGTCCACCTCAGTTTCTGCTATGTTTCCATAACATTGCACATATCTGAAAACATTTTATTCAGCAGAAGGTGAATCAGCTTGTGAACTTTCTGCACTAAACCTGCAGAAAAAAAGTTCTCAGGTTTCTCTCTGTTTACATTTTTACACTTTTTACATTTATTATTTGAGTGTTTTCCATGGTTGTGTTGACATTTCCTTTCCTTTCTGCCTTGATAGCTGAGGGGATTATAATCAGAGGAAGGTTCAATTTAAAATAAAAATTGTTTAAATTGAATGTATTTTTCTCCCGGTCCTTATTTTAAATAGGTCATGAAAAATATCAATAATTATCGATATCAACCAATATAAAACACTTATATCGCAATAGAGTTTTCAGCCATATTGCCCAGCCCTAGTTGATACAAACTTAAAATATATATTTGTCAAATAGGAATGAAACCATTTTAAAGCTGTACCAGAAATGGTACCACAGTTATACAAACTGTCAGGTAAAATGGCATGATCGATGGCATCAAAGGCAGCAGTCAGTCAATCTAGTTGGATGAGAATGGACTACTCACCTTTGTCTGCATACATAACAATATCATTGGTTTCTCTTAGTAAAGTAGTCTCAGTACTATGCTTGTGAAGAGCTTTGTCAAAGATTTTATGATCTTCAACTAGCTTCAGGAGTTAGTCAGTGGGAATTTTTTCAGGGATTTTGGATAGAAATGTAGCTTGGAGACTGATCCATCCATTATTCTCTAACTGGGCTGGATCTAGAGAGGGTTTACTAAGAAGTGACTGAACACTGCCAATTTTAAAATAGGGATGGACCCAGATGTGAGAGAGTGGTTTAAAACAGAGAGCAAGCTGGGACCGAAGACAGGAAAGATGGATTTCAGGAATTTTGTAGGAATTCTGTCCCATGGAGCGGATGAGTAAAGTAGGATGGCTGACTGTTGTGGACGGTAAAATAGACAGTGGAAAATTGGACATCAGACCATCAATCTTGACTACAACAAAAGATAAAACATTTCCACAGTCAATAGAATATTAGATGGAAATGACAAATGAAGAGGAGGGGGATTTACAGGCTGGTTAATTGTGCTAACCAGGAACCTTTGGTTGTGTTTATTACTATTAGAGGGGAGCATTCTCCAGGTTTCACTAGGTTATGACATGTGATCAGAAAATTGAGGATGAAAATTGAAAATTGAGGATGATTAGACACAGACTGAAAGTTTCAAGTAGCAAAGACTGCTGGAATAAGGATTTTAGCTGGACTGGAATTGTTGCAGCAAACTGTAATCAGATGATCTAACCTATCTAGGCATAATCCTCACAGGAATACTGTATGAAGCCAGGGAAATACAGTCAGCTGGACTCACTACAGGTCAAGAGGACCATATGACACAAGGACCACATGATGAAAGAAGGACCACATGATGTTTCTCGGGTTCATGCTATTCCTCTGATAGACAGGTGATGAAAAGCTCCCAATCTGTCCACAAATTTCCAAAGGTCAAGAATGAACATGCATTCAAACATTAAAAAAAAAAAAAAAGGTCTGCAAAGGTTGGAGTGAGAACATTCACTCACCCTTATTGTTAGACTTCAAGAAACCACGCAATACATTTAAGTGTAAAACATTATGAACGTGGCTGTGCTTGTTTACAAGAAAACTCCACACGATACCTTTAAGAGCATTCCTTCCTCTAGCATAAGTTCCAACGTGCCTAACATGATGGCTACACCACAACAGACTTGACATAATATATATACATTTGCAGGGATGTATTTTCAGTGCTTATCTAAAGAAACATCCAATGAGAGCAACAGGGAAGTAAAGTTCAACTCACAGGTCACCAACACTGTAAAATTACCCATGTCCTATTATTACCCATGTGAACACACACAAACACACAGCTGCTGCTTGGAAATCCATCTGACATTTGCATGTGCATCTCCAACACCTACTGTTGGTTCACACATACATGGCTGTATGAGAGCGGCGCATTATGTGGGATTGAGAGGCAGTGTGATGCCTGCTGGTTGTGTAAGAGTGGAGGAGGACGAGGTGGAGAGGTGCATCCACACAGTCATGATCTGAGTGTGAAAAGATGGCTGACACACACACTGCACGTGCCCAGCCAAGTTTGTGATGAATGTTGACTTCTCTGCTTTCCAGGAATTGCTTATACAGTAGTGATGTGATTACACAGTACAATAATTACCACTTGTATGACTCTGAGGCCTGTAGTGTCACAGTGGAAAATGTGTGAAAATGGCCAATTAGGTTGTTGCAGCTGTGTGTGTCCAGTTCACATTACTGTTGAGTAGCCACAACAAAATGTATGTTATTACATGACAGTGGGTTCTCAAATTTTTAAACATCATCTTTTTAACGATGCAACATTATTGTGCTTTATGCTATGCTAGGCTAACCATATTCATACATGAGACTGATATTGGTCTTCTCGTGTCATTCTTGGAAAGAAAGTGAAGAACACAGCTAATTATTTGTAATTAGCCTCGCACTGTTAGTCCCTTATCACGAGCATTGCCATGCCCCTTTATTCCAGCACATACCACTGTACCGCACTGTTATGAAACTGAAGACATGAAACTGAGGCGCAGGACATTTGACCTCTCATAGACACCTAAAAAGTCTGGAATTAACATGTTCCTTAAATGGCATCATGGGTGTTGTATATAATATAATACATATATAATAAATAAACATGTCAGTTAGTGGATCAGATTTAGTTCCAGTGCTGTTTTAGCATTACACTGTGTTAATCCAAAGCTGCAGCTTCTCAACACTGCAGAGCTGAGAAGCAGCAGTACAGTAAGTACTACCATGCCTACTGCACTGGCACAAAGTCACTGTGTGGAAATATCATTTATATCTAATTAGGCTCAGGGAAAAAAAAATCTTTTATTTATTTTTTTTTCTTCTATTATTCTATCTTCATTAATTACTGTAATTATTATCTGACTACAGATAACATAATAAAACTGACAGCACAGAAATAAATAAACAGACAGAAAAATTACAATACTAGAGAGAGAGAGAGATTCAACAGAACAGAGAAATATTCTGTTGACTTTCTCTATTTTTCAAAATAAAGCGGAGCTTCATGAGCATTTTGGCTTTATGAAAGATAAACTTCACACTTCATCAGGTCTGTGCCTTTTTTAATGGGGATATGAAATTAGCTGATATTTCTGGCAGCACAGAAAGCAAAGTATCATATACTGAGTTTGTTTACTGACAATTTCATCTGCCTGGTGACACAACATTTTCTCCCCCATCAAAAGAAAAACACAGGGAAATAAAGAATAGTTAATGGCCCACTACGCTGGAATTGGATTTCAACACACACATCGTGAGACAAGTCAGAGTTTACAGAACACCCCGGAACATCAATCCCCCACACATCCTGGTCATATGCAAAAGTTCAGTACAGTCCAGGCTGCCATCTCTCATCTGTCTGATGACACATCTGCGTGGTGCAAGATTACTTACAGTGCCTTCCAGCTAATAGGGTGCACATGAGTGTGTACCCTACAGTGAGCAAGCTAACTATCCATCCATCCATTTTCTATACCGCCTATCCCTTTCAGGGTTGCGGGGGGCACTGGAGCCTATCCCAGCTGTCAACGGGCGATAGGCGGGGTACACCCTGGACCGGTCGCCAGTCGATTGCAGGGGCAAGCTAATTAAATTATTTTTTATTATTTTACTTATTATTTTTATTATAGCGTTTTTGTACCGTACAGTATGAAATTAGAGCGAAAAAAGCACACAAATCCTTAGTTTCGTCTTGATCCAACCTACATGTAATACTGTACAAATAAATGTGTGCAAAAACAAAATTCAACCTGGACAAAATGTCTATCTTACCAAGTTATTATTTATTAGTTATTGAGTGTATAAAATGTAGATTACACAGAATATGAAACCGTGCTAATCCTTTTTGACATATACTCGATTGAAATCAGCCCAAAGAATGCATTTAATGTTTGACCTCATCAGATTCATTGATTTTTGTAAATATCTGCTTATTCTGAACTTAATGCAGCTGCACGTTTCAAACAAGCTGGGACAGGAGTAACTGAAGACTGGGAAAGATGTGGGATGCTCCAAAAACACCTGATTGTATCATGATTGGGTATGAATAGGCACCATCAACAATCCATAATACTATCAAAAGATTCAAAGAACCAGAGAAATCTCTGCATGTAAGAGGCAAGGCTGGAAACCAACATTGAATGGTCGTAGCGTTTGATCCTTCAGGCAGAACTGAATTGAAGGGCGACATGATAGGGTCTAAGCTATCACTACATGGGCTCGGGAGAATATCAGAAAACTGTCTGTAAAGATGTTTTGTCACTGTGCAAGTTACAACCATGTATCAACATCCAGAAATGCCACTGACTTCTCTGAGTGTGCTGCACTCTGATGAGTCAAATCCTGGACGTCCCTGTTTAGTTCAAGAGAATGCCAAACCACATTCTGCGTGTTTTACAACAGCATGAGTTCACAGTAAAAGAGTGTGGGCAGTGTTGAGCGACTGAAGTTGTATATCAAGCAAGATTGGGTGAGAATTTGGCTTTCAAAACTTCAATAAATGTTGTTAAAAGAAAAGGTGATGCAACACAGTGGTAAACATGCCCCTGTCCCAGCTTATTTGGAATGTGTTGCAGGCATAAAATTGAGAATGAGCGTGTATTTACAAAAAACAGCAAAGTTAATCAGTTTGAGCATTAAATATCTGTCTTTGTACTTTATTCAGCTGAATATAGGTCAGAGGACTTGCAAATCATTGCATTCTGCTTTGAATTATTGTGTCATACAGTGTACCATCTTTTTTGGAATCAGGATTGTAGATGATATTATGTAGATTATGTAGACGTTGATTATATCAGTTTTTTCCTATATAAATTTTCCTGTTCAACAACTTTGTATAAACACTTGACAATCTTGAAAGAAGACAAACAAGTGACTGCTCGTCACCTTCACAAGACAGGTCGTATGTCAAAAAAATGGAAATTTGAATTCTAATGATATTTTTTTACCACAGCACTTGCTTTACCCACTCTTGCTAACCTGCAGTTCATTTCATCTGGAATTATGATGTACTATACAGCATACTATGCCTGCAAACAGTCAGTCGGGGGCGCTCTCTCCCAAACACAGCCCCATGTCCTCTGGTGTGTTACAGCCAGAACACCAGTGAATGCCTAATGCGCTAACAAAGACAATGACACTCAGAGGGTGCCGGCCATTAATCCACTTAGACTTTTTGCCGTGTGCATTTCCACGATTACAGGGGCTGGTCAAATTCTATTAACCGTGAGATTTGAGTTTCTGCCTGAAGACAGGCAGGCAGATGGCAGGTTACCATTCTAACCACGGGCACAAACAAGGCTTGCTTTTATTTCACAAAACTTGCTTCTTGCAGAGGGACACACGTGTGACGATCTGCTGTGTGAGATTAGTGCAGCATGTGTATGGTCTTTTTCAATGTGTTTGTAAGGAGATCAGATAGCTGTAGTCCCCCAGTTACTGCAGTTAATCATGAAGGGGAGAGGACTCAGGGACAGGGAAGCAAAGAATGTAGGCCGCGTCAGGAGGTGCTTGGATGAGTGAGGGTCAAGGATTCCATTTCCACAGGGTGAAGATATTCTGGGTTTCCAAAATCATTTTAGACCTTGGCAACATATATCTGTGATAAAAGGTTCACTTTTCAAGAGCTTTTGTCCATAGAATTCTTGAGCTAATGGAACTTGCAAAGGCGCCGTCACATTACATGTAGTACAAAAAACAGGTTCTGTGATATCAAGTGGTCGTATGCATACACTCTGTTGTTCCGTACATGAACAACACAATGCATTTTGAGTTGCTTAAAAATGTGCCTTTGCAAACTAGACAGAGACTGAATAGGGTTTGAGTTATAGAAGGGGCAGTGTTGTGAACGGGATCACGGGCTGGGCTCCTCACACACAGACAGTGGACAGCAGCATAACTTCAGAGCACAACCCACAGTGAAGGAAAAGATAGACAAGGAACTCTTCTGACTGAATCATAAGTAAAAGATTTGTAATAACTGGTAAAGTGATTGAAGATGGGGTAAAAAAAAAAAAAAAAAATCATTCTTGACCATAGAACCAACAACTGAGAAAACAGTCTCACCATAAAGTCCATTTAGCGGCTACTCTGGAGGTTTCAATCATGTCGTGATCTCAATTAGCAGGTGAAGTTTCAGCTTTCCATTGAATCTTTGAGTGCTTAGACTAACATCTACAATCCCATGATGTGGGCAAATTCCATCTGCTGATGAAGATCATGTGAGATTATTAAAAACTCCACAACATATAGTAAATGGACCTTGTAATGAGGCTGCTTTCTTAATTAAAGATAACTTTATGAAGGGGAAAATACTCCCACAATCAGCATCTCCCCCATTTCATTAATTTAGTATTGTGTAACTCAAGTTGCAGACACAGCCACCATTTTTTTGGGCAGTTTGCTTTCAAACTGGCCACTTTCATGCTAACCTGACAGGTACATGCCTTATTGATACAGCATTTCAGTCTACAAACTCTCACAAGGAAAGCAGCAGCACAGTCAATAGACATTCACAAAGAAAATGACAGTTCAGTCAATAGACCCTCTTCAAAAAAGCTTGAGGTTGGATTTTTCAGTCTATATAGTGCTTTCTATTTGTCACCAAAACAAGTACATACAAGAGACAGACTTTAAAATCTTTCTATATTTCTGCCCCTGGAGCTTCACTCATGTAGGGGTAAACCTTGAAATCAGCGCTCATCATGTTGGCAAAAAAACAACCATTCACCTAAAACCCAGATAATGATGCCATGATGTATTTGGATATGTGTCTTGAATGTCATCAAATTATGTCATAAAAAAACAGTTTGTTTTAAAGTTCATCACAGGCAACAAGAGAATACTGTTGCAACCGCAAACATTACTGTTCAAAACAAAAGCCTCTACAATGTAGTTAATGAGCTCTAAAAGTCACCGTAGATTCTTGAATCGGTGAGCATCCTGACTATTTCCTGGAATAATGTTTGAAAAACATTGAGAGCTGCTGAATAACACAAAGAATCATGCTGAATGTAATTTGCATCAGTCGGAGGCACTGGATGTGTTGTTTGCATCAGGCATCAATACTGCTGAAGGAAAATGGGCAGTTAAAAATAAAAGCAGCCGAGCATTGTCAGTAAGTTTCCAAGGCGATCATAAAAAATGTTCAATAGAATTGATGACATGCCAGCCAACACAGTGGGATGTAATGCATTTTAAACAGATGCAATCATCTTAGATTGGCCACTTTGTCATCAGCTTTGAATTTGGCAATTGCTGGCAGCTCAACTAAAAAAGGATAATCAATACGAAAGAGGCCACTGAAACAAAGAAAACAAGCACTTTTCTGCAAAGCAGAGACAAATGTGCCCCTTACAACACGCTGGACCACCAAGTGTGTCCCCTGAAAATACAGGGGTTACTGGGAGGTGTCAGTGATGCTACTACTACCGTGCTATAAAATACTCCATTGCCTGTGAGTTTATATATTATATCTAATGATATACTTTATATATGCTCTGCTATATATAACTCATGCATTAATGTTTTGCCTGTTTTAAATAGGGTTGCAACTAATCATTATTATGGATTAGTTGGTTCTTTTCTTGATTTGTATATTTGTTTGGTAAAAAAGTCACACCTTTTGTCTAACCAACAATGCAAACCTCAGAATTCACCAATCACAAAATTGACCAAATCTAAGACAAAGAAATGCTGCTTATTGTCATATTTGACATGCTGCAACCATGAAATGAGAGGGAAGTCTGGGCGTCCCTGCTCAGACTGCTCCCCCCGCGACCCGGCCCCGGATAAGCGGGAGAAAATGGATGGATGGATTTAGCAGTTATCAAAACACTTGCTGATAATTTTCAGGTGTGTGTGTTACTCACAGACTCTGTCGTAGCTCTGCTGTATCTCTAGATGTTCCCAGTGATTGAAGATTCTTCTCTAGTGTGACAACTGGAGGCACAATTGAAGAATACAAACATTAAGAGTGAACTGGACTCACAGACATACATTCATGCATCTCAGAGTTAATGTGAATCTTCCAGTCATTCCAAAACCCTACTTTGAAACTAATTCAAGTCTTAATTAAACCAAGATCTAAAGCAAATTCTCAGTCTTTGTTTAATAGAGGCTCCCCACATTTAACCACTGTAAAATGGATGAGCAGTCATGTCAAATTTAAATCTATCATACTCTATGAATCTTAAATTCAGGCTTTGTTTATGAACTAGTCATACACATCAATCATACACCGAAATGTAGTTCAACCTTTCCTCTGAACCTGACACCAAAGCCATTAGATTGAACATTTTACTAAATCTAAACCTACACATAAATCAGCCTGAACACTAAAATAAAGCTTTGTATCTGACCGTCCCCTAACTCAAATTTAATATGACTATTAATCTCAAGCTAAACCCACATTTTAATGCTGAACTGGATCAAATAATAATCTAAACTAATAATAATATAAACCTTAAGATCAACCCTAAATCTTTAAATAAACCAGATGCTACTTTTAAACCTGAACTAAGATCATAATTCAGAACCCAAGTTTTGACTCTAAAAACAACAGTTAAATTCAGTAAATTTAGCCACTTTCAAAACTGACTCTAAACCCCAGAAATGCTGCTAACTTTTCTCAAAACGATCTAAACCCTGGATTTATTAAACCCTTATCTAAACCCTGTAGAAATTTGCCATAATTCTGAATAAAACCTCTCCCAAATGTAAAAAAAAACTCCACACTCAACACCAATCATAAATCTACTTTAACTCTAAAACTAATTTTAGCCTTAAAACTAGTACCAACACTTTTTTGTAACTCAGACTCAAGATTTGATCCTAAATTAAACCTAAACCTAAATTTAGTACTATTTTCAATCTTAAACCTCATCCCAAGACATGATCCTAGATTTACTAATGATAACCTGAACCCTCAAACTAAATTTAACCCTAATTTGAAACCTAAACCAGTTTTAATCTGAATGTGAACCAATTCCTCCTTCTCATCCCGAAACTAAAGATTTAAGGCTAAAGTAATGTAAACCTTCATTTAATAGTATCACTCCCTCTAATCTCATTACAAAATCCAAAACCTAATTCATAAACTGCCTTCATCTGTAAACATAGCTCATAATCTCAGAATCCATCAGAAGAGAGGAAGATTGGTCAAAATGTCCTTGGTCAAGGGT
Source organism: Chaetodon trifascialis (assembly GCF_039877785.1). Lineage (NCBI taxonomy): Eukaryota > Metazoa > Chordata > Actinopteri > Chaetodontiformes > Chaetodontidae > Chaetodon > Chaetodon trifascialis. The sequence goes on along the minus strand of NC_092062.1, from coordinate 5,142,665 downwards.
CTCAAAGTATTTACTGTATGGACAAGGACAAATGCTCTCTCTCTCTCTCTCTCTCTCTCTCTCTCTCTCTCTCTCTCTCTCTCTCTCTCTCTCTCTCTCTCACACACACACACACACACACACACACACACACACACACACACACACACACACACACACACACACACACACGCACACAGACACTTTTACTGATGAATGGGCTCCTTACCGTTGGCGTTGATCTGGAAGATATTGGAGGAGGTCTCCTGAAACACGTCTTGCAGTTCTGAGGGACTGACCTGTGTGGCTTTGGAGAAAACATGATATCAGCAAACACTTCTCAGCCCAGCGGAGCATGACACTGCAAGAGCTGACCACACAGTGTAGGGACTACTGTGATGAAACAAAAACAATATAAATATCCAGGCTTGAACATTTACCTCTCTGTCTATCTGGTTATATGTGTTTTTCTTGTCTGTCCACTTGATATCTTAAAGGTCAAAAAGGTGAGTGTTACTTTCTGAGTGATCAAGAGGAGAACTGCATCACTGCTGAGAGAGGGTATGATTGCCATAGTCTGGCTAAGCACATTGCTCAGCACGAAACCACATGTATGTTGTTGTAGTTAGTTCATTCATTCATCCATTCACCTTCATACTTCATTTTCTTCTTTCTTTGTTGTGCTGCCCCAAAGTGACCAAAAATATTAATCTATTGCAGGATTAATTGATGGATAATGTCCCTTAACCCACAACCCCTGCGACGCTTCAATCGCACAGCTTCTTGCAGAGATGTACGCTTTCACGCTTGTAATTCAGTTCATTTGGCCCCAGTCAAGGGACAAAAAATACATTGGTGCATTTTAGTTGAGCTCCAGTTCATGTTTGCACTGACATGAAGTCATACAGACTGACAGGTAACTCATTGACTGGACAGTTTTGGCATCATCAGGACTCTCATGGGAAAATCAAATTATGGCGGCTGACAGTAGCTCATGCAGCACTTCACTGCTTCTAACTTTTATATTTACCATCTGGTGTCACAAAGAGCTCAAAGAAATAACCAATTATAAGCATCAGTATTATTAGACTGCAGATTGACTGCATGTTCTGAGTAATGCCAAACATATGGAGAAAAAAAAGAACCATCTTGTACAGTGATATTATGTTACTGTGGGATCACTGTATCACACAATTTTTCATGGATATAATCAACTGTGGAGTACACAGAGTAGGATACAAACTACATTTTGCATAAACATCACTTGTACAAATCAATTATACAATCACTTCTTCAACAGTTTACGACCAGCAGATGGATTAAACAGCAGTTTATCTGCCATCAAAAAAACCAACCACAGTTTGATCGACAGCTTTCACACCAGCCCAAATGAACCACAGACCAACCGAGCATACCAGGATTCATTTTAACTGAGCCAAACAAACTAGGTGTGAAAAAACACAAAATGGCCCCAAAAATGTGTTTTTATAGTGGGCATAAGTTGGTCTGGATGTAATGTTTACATAAGAAATGTGTCTTGCACATGGATAACCAAGAATACAAAGCCAGATGGAATCTGCATATTGATGTTTTGTTCACATTTATAATTCAACTGAAACACTTTCTATCTCGTACATTTGTTTGGCAAGTGATGTTTTGGTACTGGCAGCGTATAATTTGAGCAGCACTGCTGCCTTTAAATTGTCTGGGCTGGAAAAACCTGTGTATGGATAGTACCATTTTATTTGACTTCTCGGTCATAGTGACTATTGCTGCTAATGCAGTGTTCCCAAATGTGCTTTTGTAAATTCAAACAATTGTGAAATGTTAAACACATCAGTCCACGCTGACAAAGGGAGTGCTGAAGAATAAATGTATAGACATTAAAGAACTGGCACATCAATGTTACATTAATTAGTGACAGGAGGTAGAAGGAAAATTAACATGTACAGTAATTATATTGAAATACTCTGTATTGTTATTATAATGATTCGATGTGGAAATTGAATGGACATCAAAGGCTGCAGGAGCCTCTAATGTAGAATCTAGCTGCAGTGATGATGATAGAGTGGATGGGGAAAATGGAATGGCACTAAGCCACAGGCTGGCAGCAGGAGTGGTGAGTCTGCTGTATAAGTTATGTGGGCAGTGCCATTTTCCTTTTTCAAAAGCACATCATTGTAAATGACAGGGAGGGTTAATAGCCTGGAGCCATTACAGCAGGCTGAGATCAACATCACGACCTGTATAAGCTGCACGCACAAGCCATCTCACCCACCCTTTTGTCAAATATTGCACCCAGAAATGAATGCAGTTGGCATTTTTTTTCTAACATGGTCAAAAATACAGGTGTAGAGACAAAATGTAAAGGTGTGAAAGTGCTCAAAGAGCTGGACAGTGAAACAGATATTCCAAGTGTGGGCTGGAGGAGGAGCTGTCAGACCTCTACTGTACATCACAAGTCATTAACTCCACTGACTGACCTATACTGACAAATCGTCCAGGTAATTACATGATTGCATGCAGTCCGTTGAGCAGCATTACAAGACTGTGATACATCTGGAAACGAGTAATTGCTCAACTGAAAAGCCTTTATTGCATTTTTAATGTTATCTTTGTACACGCACACACACACGTACAAACCTACACACATCTTTTAGACATGCTTTGTGCACCTTTTTTCACCATGATATATATAAATGTATATTGTGCATGCTACAGGAGGTTGCCTGGCCAATCAAAGGATGGGCTTGCAGGATGGTGTACGACCGTGCATATGTGTTTAGAACTAGCATCCCATATTCCTACAGAGCAAAGACTGAAATAGAGATATACTGAACCCGTCACAGCAGTAAGTCTACCCTCAGCATGAAGTAACTCTCAGTGGCCCTGTTATTTGTGCAGCATGTCTCTGAATATATTGCAGCAACCTCGCCTCAAAAATTTCATCAAAGACCATAATGTCTGAAATGCTAATAACACCCTGTTATTATAAGTGAGACAGAAATGTCTCAGTTTCTCATAGAAACCAAAAAGAATTATAGGTAAAATGACTTGAAAGAGGTAGAACATTCGTTAGACACTTAAATAGCTGATGGAAATAGATTGTAGGAGTGATGGCTGGGTAGGTAGATGAATAGATGTACTGTACATTCTATGTAATGTACTAGGTTAAATTATTGCTTGGTGAAGGATACTGAAGCAGACAGAGGTCACTGCTTTCAGCCGATTATGATGTTAGAGTTACAAAATGCAACTATGGTTTTGTGAATTTTGGGTGACTGGTGTCATATCTAGCCATTAAAATGTCCAAAAACCCAATTAGACATGGGGAGGGATGGAGGAGCACTGAAGCAACAACAGAGCTGTGAGGGAGGTGGGAGTGTCGGTGGTTGCAGCTTCTCAGTAGAGCAGGGGAGGAGGTCATGGGGTTGGCGGTGGTGTGCGTTGATGCAAGAGGTGTGCTCAAAATAAACCAGGATGTTAAGCTGCTCTGTGCAGACTACCCTTATTTTTGAAATTTTTTATTCAGTTATGACCTGATGAACCTTGACCTTAAGCAAGTATTTCAGCCATATACCCCAACAGTTCCTGTTGAATTGAAATGAAATGACATTTGCTCTGCTAATGGACACAAGTTCTGATGGTTATGCAAATCAATGGATACGCTGGCCAGTCATTTCAAACACAGCAAGCATCTTAACAAACACAAGTGGTCTGTTTGGACATACAGAAACAAAAAGACAAGAAGAGCAGGACAAAAAGATCAAAATATTGGTGTGACGGCTCACCACTGAAAGTTGTAAGTACTAGGAAGCCAAGCTGACTTCAGGTGGAGTGTCACCTTAGTGGCCTATAGCAGTCTCTCTGCACATGGAAACCTGCCAGCATCAGAGGCCAGGTGACATGAACCCTCTACTTTTAGGATGTAGCTAAGTGGTGAGGCCAACATCGAAATCACAGAGGAAAGAGGAGGAGAAAGAGGGGCTATCTAGTGAACTGCAGTCTGTCATTGAGTGGGCTGTGTTGTGTAGTAGTTGTCGTGCTGAAGAGTGTGGCTTGATGGTCATTGTCAGTGTCATATTTGCTCCGTGGTTTGCTGTTAACCTGTGCTGCCATTACTTCCATAACCAGTATCAAACTGGCTTGGAAGGAGCAGGTGGGCCTCCACTCCTTCTCCCTGGCTATGTGAAAGACTGGAGTTGCCCAGCCTGCTGAATTCAACACAGTGCCTTGACTCAAGGGGAAGATTTCTGAGCTTGTCAAAAATTTTGAATCACTGCAATTTATAAATTTAATGGAAAATTTACTGAGACTACACATGCAAATGAGCTGCAGTTCAGACCTAATTTGCATAAAGTGCAGACAAATACAGTAAGACCTGATGCAGCATTGCTTTGACTCATCAAAAAAGAAAAAAAAGACAGATTTTCTGCAGCTGATCTTTCAATATTGTCTTTGCTCCTTTGTCTTGCATTGCGGTGCTGAACTGAGAGCTCTGCTGAAGTGGCTTTATGCACTATTTTCATTTGTGTTTGTCTCTGTCTCTTTCTGTTAGAGACTTTCTCCATCTGTATATATCCTTTAAAACTTTACACCTGCCTTTAGATCTGCTGCAGTGATAAATCAGGCTATTTATATATGCTACCATTCCTTCCTCTTTGCACCTCTAAGCAGGAGATATTTCATGAGATCAAACGTGCAATTTTCAGCAGAGCTGCTTTTCTTTCCTTTTACCTGCCTAAAACCTTGGTGCAGTCCTTTTGTAAATAAGGACAAACACAACTTGAGCTTTGCTCCTTTAGAAGGGCAGCAAATCCTTAGTAAATATTCCCCAACGGGAGCTGGTAAAGGGAGCAAAGCACCAGATATGCCTCATATTTAAATAGGCGTGCAACTACCCCTACAGATGTTGAGCCCATTGGGTTGCTGAGGCCAACCAACAGAAAAATTCATTTAAGGGAGGAACAAATACAAAATAAAACTACCACTGTGCATAGGCACATCCACAGCTCCGGTTACTGTGATCTCTTGCAGTGGCACAATACTTCCTGATTCTTCCCACAGAAGTAAATAACATGAACCAAAGTATAAACCACAAAAACCCATTGCAAGCAGTCTGTGGAATATCTATGGACAATGTATCTTGACAGCTGTCGAGCTTGTTTCACAAGATTTAGGATGTTATAGGCTGGAAATACATTAGTTTACCAAGGACATTCTCTCATTGTGTCATTTGGGCCACCTAAATCTAAAGCATTTACATGCATTAATACGATGACTTTAAATTCAACATTAGCCAAAGACCTTCTGTTTTTGCATACATTCGTTTGACAAATGGGTGAAAACTGTGGGCCCCGTTCATGTTGTTGTCACACAATCCTTTCACCAGGGAGTAACATACAGTCATTTTCACGTTAGAGCCCACAACACATAATCTGCACTTACGATTTCATGCTCATTTTCACAAACTCCACTGACGCTGCTTTCCCTGGAAGGCTGACAGATCCATAGAGGGTTATTTCACAACCAGTGTTTGGTAAATGGTTTGGATCATTTCAGCAGCGTTTTATCTTTTCACACTTGAAACTTTTCTCTCACATTAACATGTCGACACTTTAACATGCTCATATCAGCATGCCACTTCAAAGCTGTACTGATATGCAGTGCCTTCACAAAATCACTCAAATTTAGTCTCTCTGTGGTTGGAGCAGTGTGCCTGATATGGTCAGAACTTTGATTTTGTCCTATATTATATCCCTGAAGAGGAATTTTGGAAATACTTATGAATATTATATTATAAATTAGCATAAAATATATGCTGAAATATTAACAAGGCTAGGACTCTTCAGCAGCTCATTATGGGACTATGAGCCAAATGCTAATACCAACATGCTATCATATCCAATGGTTGAGATATTTCAATTAAAACCACAACTGTCAGCCTGTTGGTGTAACAAGTCAAACAGCATGTAAATTGTCTATTCCATCTATGTAAGCATTTTCTGATCTGACACCTCTATCAGCAAGGCGACATCATTTATCTGTGCCAGCACTATGGTTAAGGTTTGGTGAGGTGCTGTCATAATTACAGTAATAACCACATGGTTAAGATTTGTGACCAATTATGATCATGTGTTTAATTTGTGTTTTTCTAATTACAATAGAGGGCTCTGTCACTTGACATATGTCATTTCAGGGCACTTGCTAATGATTAGGACAGTCTTGCTGATGGGTCTACGTGAAAAATTAGGGTTTCATCAAAGTCAATAATGCTGGGGAACTTTACACGTGCACTTTGGAGCCCTGCTGCTTGCAATGATAAAAATACCTGGATTTGACAACAAGTCCTTGCATGGCTAATAACACTTTGTCTTGTCCAATGGAAATCTGTAAAGGATTTTCAGGATAGATGTTATTCTCTCATCCCCATTACTCCATTTAGACTTGTTTCTAATCTGCAGAGATCTCCTCAGGCTGACTAAGCAGCTATAATATTTTAGGACAGTCATTTTCAAATATTGTACCCATAAAACGTGACAAACAACTGTATCACTCATGAAACAGTTATTGACAAAGAGAGAGATGGAAAAGTGTGTGTGTGTGTGTGTGTGTGTGTGTGTGTGTGTGTGTGTGTGTGTGTGTGTGTGTGTGTATGTGTGTGTGTGTGTGTGTGTGAGAGAGAGAGAGAGAGAGAGAGAGAGAGAGAGAGAGAGAGAGAGAGACAGAGAGAGAGAGAGAGAGATAGATAGAGAGAGAGAGAGAGAGAGAGAGAGTCCGTTTTGTTTTCCTTATAATCCTACAACTGTTAAGTTCCAGACTCTACAGAGCTGGCCAGTCTTGGCAGAGCTTGGTGGGGAGAAAATTTGCGTGGGGAAAACACACACATCCACCAGATTATTCCTCCTCCTGACACAGACTCCAGAGACGGGGCTCATGTTTTACCACAAGTTGTATATTGCAGTAATAATGAATGGTTATCACAGAGTCCCATGGCCTCACCGTGCACTCATATGGGAGCCACTGTGTTAGGATATGGTAGCTTCTTAGTCAGTCTCATTACAGTGAGACCTCTTTTATATTCTTTGTATTAATCTTATGTTACACTGTTTTGTATTTATTGCATGTTTTAAATTATACCTTACTGATCAGATATTAGTCTATGAGCAGTTTTTGACATTACTGAGATTTGTGGGAAATAAGGCTTCTTACTTAATTTACTTAACTAAATTCATGATTTCTTTTCTTTTTTTTTTGCTATTTAGCAATTTTTATATTCAATAGGAAAGCATTCTCGTCATCAAATCAAATATGAAATAAATATCAAATATCTTGTTAAGATGCATCAAATAAGCTAGGAATTTTGTTTCCAGTCGTCATACAGCCTGAACTAACAACATGATGTTTGCTTGACGTGTCCTTGACAGGATTTTGAGTTTGCAGTATTTGTTGTATACGCTACATAGCTGTCAAAACAAGCGTGTCCGAAGTGGAATTAGAAAAAAGAAAGCTGTAGGGCACACTCTCACTTTGCATATTCCCAGTTGCCAACGATAAACCTCACTGAACTGATTATGGATGATGATCAGTTTGGCAGTGTGGTTGATTTTCTTTTTCTCCTTTTTTAAGCACTGAATAATCAATACAAAGTGCCTTGATTTCAGTAATGAGTGAGAGTCCTGAACACGCTGGGGATGAATTACCATCATGCCCTCACAGAGTAGCTTGTCGATAGCACAAATGTGCTATCTGCAACATGTTCAATTATACTCTCAAATCAGAGAGGAACTTAATCAAGGGCTCCCATCTCATTATGCCTGAGGTCAGTGGCTGTCTCTCCTCAGTGAGGAGGGACAGATTTTACTCTTCCCAAAAATCAGCAATTTAGCCACTGAGCAGCTGACTGAGAGAATGAGAACCTGGCCTGATCCCAACAGCTGGCACTGCAGGTGGAGCCAACGAGGTTTGATTTTTGTTCTCAGTAGGATTTGATCGATATACACACACACCAGTCTAAAGCTAAACTCATTTGGAGTAGATCAGAGAATACTGATAACATTTTACACCTCTTTTATTGGAAGGATTTAAATTTTATTTTCTGGTTTACAGTTCTTGCCAAAAGGACAAGAGCTGATAGCACGGCGTCATTAACCTCGCTCTAAATACTATGGCCAAAACACAGAGATCACTCCTGGCACTGCTTCATATACATCCTCTAAAAACCATACAGTATAAAAAGGCACTAATGCATTTTAAATGTATGTCGGCTGTGTGTAAAACAAATAGGAGGATGCTTGTTTGGACTTGTGTACACATCAATACATACTTTTAACACTGATGTGCCAGTTACAGATAAGACATTGCCATTCAAACTCCTTTTTTCATCATATTCCAGCTGTTTCTATGTGTGTGAACTGTTTGCATTTGTTTGTGTTTGCAAACTTGTTTGCCTGAAACTGCCCACGAGGGAACAAAGTGTAGTCATTTTAACTGAATTTCTCAGTGCCCCACGGACACAAGAAATGGCCAAACTGAAAGTGAGGAATCCTCTGTTGAATTTTTATTGTTAATTTGGGAAACCATACTGAACAGACACCATTTGTAGCACCTGAGTTTTTCTTTTTCTTTCTTTCTTTCTTTCTTTCTTTCTTTTTTTTTTTTTTACTTTGGCACGCCACTTTGGTAGCATTAAAAAAAAAACACTGAAGATTTCCAATCATCCAGGTCATAGTTATCCAAGGAGAGCTAAATCAGCTGCAATTGGCCTTGGATGTGGAAACTCAAAAACATCTCACCTTTCATCCATGGGGCTTCTTCTGATCTAACTGACTGGTGGGACCCCCCAGGCATTTAACCTCTGCGAGGTCGTCATCACAGTCATTGACACGACTGCGGTCAATTCATTTAGACATCCCGAGATGAACGAGAGGCAAATGAGAGTTTCCACAACCAAGTCCAGTTGCCCTTATTTCAACCTTCCCTGGATAAAAAAAAGACACTGTTGTGAATGAACTGAAAGCAACACTACGGAGGATATTAACTAAGAATATGTAGTCTCTTTACAGTTGCAAGCCGTCAAACTGCACTGGTCCTGCTTTGCTAACAGACCACACAAAGGTTTTGAGGAACATGTTTGACTTACGAACTTCATCAACACAATAGCTCAATAATGAGTTAATGAGGCAAAATAAGTAACACAAGCAGGTTTTTAGGTTGTTTTACATTCCATTTAAGGCCCTATAACACAGGTTCAAGAAGACTATTACACTCTTGACATGTTATGATCCATGCTATATATTGAGCTCAAACTCAGATGTGAGATGTGAACATCAAGCTCCTGAGCTCATACATCAGTGATGCTCCAGCACAAAGTGGCACAGCAGCTTCGTTATGGACAAACAGGGTTATTTTAAGCATATGACTGAATCAAGCTTGAAAACCTGGAGAGAGTGAACAAGCCACAGGAATTCATAAAAGATTCACCTTGACTTCACTGGGGGGAGGTGTACATACCCCCCAAACATGCACGCACTGTCACTGTGCAGCGTCACCCCCACATGCAGCTGTCTAGAAGGGTTCTGCTGTGGGTGGTGTGCCACCAGGTCGCCCAGAGCCAGAGAGGGCAGGAGATGCAGAGCAGTATTAAAACATTACCATGAGAGGCTTTGTTCTGGTCTGACTGAACACCATGCTGTTCAAATGCTGCAATTTGGACAGATATTTTGGTTTCTTTGATGAAAGCCGCCTCACTCCTGGACTCAGTGGGAGACGGACCATTTGTGAACAGTGTGAGGAAACATTTGTAAAGATGTGCATATTAAGTCACCAAATTGATCTTACTTAAATATTTAGAAAAATAGCCATCAGTTATGTGATTCCTACTTAAGCAAAAGTTTGTTGCTAAAAGTTTTTTCTCATGATTTCCCCGTAATGCAAATGCAGTCTAAATTATTGTTCATAGAACAATAAAGCAATTAAGACAGTCACACACCGAAAGGAGAGATTTTTTTCAGTGACAGAACATTTGCTTTCTGTTTAATCCTTCATCCTTATTGTCAAGATGCTGTCAAGTCATTGTAATTATTTAAATGATCCTTCATTTCAACTTAAGCTTTCTTAAAAACAATAAGCTGTTCAGTGCAGAAGTTGATACAAAACATGACCTTTCCAACAACAATTATAGCTTCCTGTAAAACAAATGAAGCTGCAGTATTATGAGCACTTTAATGAGAGGAATACTGCAAATGATAAAAATGCATTTGATATAACAAATTCTTTAAGATTAGCAGATCAATCAGGGAAAAGCAAGAGCGGAACTTCATAGCACTTCATACGTCACCCAATTTGGATTTATTTTAGGTTCATTGCTTTTGATTAAAAGAGCAGCTGAGTTCAAACTATTTCTTCTCAGTTTTGTGTTCACACACAAAACAGCTGTTTGCTTTTCTGCAGTATGTGTATTCTCTGACAGTGAGGACAGCTCTGAGTATGCTTATTCTGGGGAAGCTCAGAGAACCATGAAGAATGAAGAAATTTGAAATGCAATTTAAACATGGATTATGCTGCAGATCAGGACCCTTCAAATTTAATTTTAATTACAATTTTATGATCTAATTTTCGCATGCACATTTTGGTATTACTGATTTCTTTCATCCAGTTACATGTTTACATTTGTATCAATATCTTATATCTTAATCAATAAATACATATAAACTGTGGTTTATATTAGAAAGTGTCTGACACCCTCAGTAACAGTCCTTGAATGAAAGTTGGATGGAACAGGAAAAATTATGACAACACTGTTTCTCATCACATGCAGCAAACACAACTGCTCTTGTGGTTGCAAAGTGTCAGTGTGCTCCCCAAGTATGAGAGGACATAGTTTGATTGGTTCCTTCATCCCTTGCACAATTAATGAATATACGGAATCTACTGAGCATTTGCCTGCTGTGATTATCATGGGTTAATCAGATTCTAGACATTTTCTCTTTGACTGTGCATTTTGTTCGCACAGGTAAGATCCACAATGGACAGAATATGTTCAGACTAGATTTTAAACAGCTTTGAACATCAAATTGAAATTTGCCATTGAACCACATTTGAACAGTGTCTGTCAATGCCTAATTGTGACCCTCATGCTGAACATCCATCTATCCATCCATTGTCTATACCCAACTATCCCTTTTCGGGGTTGCGGGGGACCTATCCCAGCTGTCAACAGGTGAGAGGCGGGGTACACCCTGAACTGGTCGCCAGTCAATCGCAGGGCAACATATACAGACAACCATTCACTCACACCTAGGGGCAATTTAGAGTCACCAATTAACCTAATGAGGATCACCGTGCCGCCCATGCTGAACATATCTTTACATAATAATATCACATCACACATGTACATATGCAGCATTTAAACACTGTCCAATGCTCAACTCATAGACACTCACTGGCAGATAGCTGACTCTCCTAAACTAGAACCGCCTCTAAGCTATTAGAAAAGTGAAAATGCAAATTGACTTAGAGTACTTGAACCACTGCATGGTGACAAAAGTGTCTACTGTGTATTATCAAATTTAAAAAAAAGAAAAGAAAAAAAAGTGTTTCTTGTGTTTGGTGTTTGCATGTATTCTCTTTGAAACTTTAGAAATGGTTTTATATTCACCTTTTTTTTTTTTTTTTTTTTTACATCCGGCAATTTATACTGTCTGTTTTTTCAATATCAAAAATGAAAATATTTTTTAAAAAAGGATAGAACCATCAGGGTCAAAAGGCTTGCTTTCACTACTAGATAACATGCTAATTTCACAAAAAATCTAAAAATGTTGTGTCTACAAAACCTAGTTGTATCAACAGCTCCAGAGCTCTTTAGTCAGAAGGTGCAGAGGGCATAGTGAAGTCAAAGTCACCAAAAGTTCTCATATAAGGATGCAGGGTCACAGAGGGCTAGACTTGAAATCAATGGTGTCTCAGTTGGTCTATTAATCCACGCGTGGCTGTCTCACACATGGCCCACTTTGGCCACTTACTGCCCATCAGCAGTGCATGGCTGGAGGAGCAAGTGCTCATCACAGGCGTGTCACACTCAGTCCACCCTCTTGCTTCATTTGAGCTTAATGATCAGGTCTGTGTCTCCGGAGAGCTCATCACAGGGAACTAACAATGTGGACACATCCATGGGTCAGATCTAACACCCGGCACTCTGCTGTCTGCTGCAGAAAACCCAGTGGGACTCCTTAAATTGTGATGAGAGATGTGGGAGGGATGGGATGCCTGATGTTAAGACAATGACAAGAAGGTCTTTACTGTGCTCATGAGGAAATAAATTATCTTTTATATAACCTATGGTGTCCAACCAACAACTTTTACTAATTGTTTTCGTCATTTTTCAAGAAAAAAGCTACAAATTTCCAAGCCATTTACTCAAATGGCAGGTTTGTCTCTTCTCTTTGCGGTGTATAAACTGAATATGCCTGGGTTGTGGACTGTTCGGTCAGTTCTGCACAGATGCAATTTGGATTTTTTTTACTAATTCTTGATTTCACAGACAAAACAGACAACACTCACAACATGGTGAAGCTGCTCTCTCCTTTTATCCCTTAGAAGGACTCTCTTCTCTGAATAGCTTTAAAAGTCTTTCACAAACTGCCCTGAAGCATGTTGTTGTTTTACATAATCCTTCACTTGATGTAGGATATGTTATGGATATTGCTGGTATGGATGTACAGTATGCCTCTCTTCTCTTTCTATTTCCCATGCATTGTTTTATGTGTTGTATGTGTTTTAACACGCAAAATTGTTTTATTGGGAAAGGAGGTTGTGCTTCAACATTGGGATTCTCATTGGAGCTAAATCCAAAATCCAGTGAGCATATTCTAAAAAATATAAAAACATGAGCCAAAGAAACAAGTGAAATATGAGTATTTCAGATTCAAATGTTTTTATGGATGCCAACTGCCATAAAAATCAACAGAGGACGGCAGCAGCTGCTTTTGTTCATCACATTTCTCGTTTGTTTGTGATTCTTGTCAGTACATTTGACCCAGTGAAGTAGGCAGCTACTTTGGTGTTCCATCATCTACGAAGAAACATCAAATGGAGAAGAAGAAAAGACGTTTTTCTGAAAAGTGGCTCCAAGATGTGCCATGACTTGAACACAGGCTCTAAGAATTTCAATCATCCATCATTTGATAAACACAAGAAGATTAAGGAACATAGCTAGTCAAGCTGAAAAGTCCAGTCACCCGCATGCTAAATGGCAACGCAAGTTGAATGAAGAATGTCAAGAAGCTTTCAGAAGTCTAAACATGCATGTCCTATGTCTTCCTATGCTGAGGATTTTGCTTTACTGAAGCAGCTAGGAGTGAATGTCAGAGGTGTGTATTGACATGAAGAGGAAACGTGGATAATGCAGAGCATTGCACAAACTTAGGTTGTCATTCTCTCAGTCAGCTACTCAAGTTGGTGGGGAGTTAAGAGCAAAGTTGCTGTCTGCTGATTTTCGGGGGCTTCTCTTTGATGGATCGAAGGACATCACAAAAACCACATTACATCTTGACACAAACTCCACTGTGAGAGAATGGATGCAATAAGGCAAGCAGGGAAATGCATGGCAGCGTCGTCTCTATGACTGAGTCTACATGTTAGACTGTACAACAGAAACTGCTCCAAGTAATCAGTACAATGATATGTATACAATCTGTGCAATAACATGTGCAACAATGCAATAATGTGCAATAATCAGTGCATAACAATCTGTAAATACTATTTACAATTTCTTAGGATGACGTTATTCTTTTATCCCACTCTTGTATACTTGTTTTGAATTTGCATTGCACTTCTAATTCTAAGTTCTAATACTTTATACACTTTATTGATGCTGCTGTATACTGAAATTTCCCCTCGTGGGACTAATAAAGGAATATTGAATTGAATTGAATGGAATGGAATGGAATTGAATTGAATTGAATTGAATTGAATTGAATTGAATTGAAACAAGCAATTCAGATTGTTAGTCCAAAATCAACAAGCTGAGCAGTGCAGCATGTGAGAGGGAATTCTCACATCTCAGCTTAACAAAAACCGAGTACAGATCTTAATGGCTGTCTGTCACATACTCGTCTCTCTGCCCTGATGCCTGATGATGATCTGTCAAAGGTGACCACAGAGACATTTGACCCAAACGCAGCTGCTGACCAGCTGGTGACAACCCTCCCTGCTTTGGCTGTTGGACTGCCTGCTTGTCTTTGTGTTGAAGATGGTGCTGGTTGCATGGTCAGGTCATTGTTTATTGGAAACACATTTACTTCAGTATACCCAAAACAACTGGACCCAGTGTGTCCAGTATAAAATGGCACCTCACCTGTTGTCTGTGAAACTAGTGAGCCCAAATGCAGACAAACCAGAGAATCAAGAAAGCAGTTAAAGGCATTTAGTGTAAATATGCAGGTGGTCATGATTGAAGAAGGGAAAGGAAATTGGGGCAGAGCAAGGCTGAGGAGATCTGGGTCCTGACAGGTCTCCAGGGGAACTGAATTAGTGTGGTTCTGAGACACAGTGGCAGAGATCATGGCAGAGCAACAGCCCATAACAGGCAAAGGAGTGGAGGCAGGACCAGAGTCAGGAGTGAATGCTGAAGTGGAGGACAGTGAGGGAGACACTGAGGAGAACCACGCTATGCCTGGGGTGAATGCCGAATACCATCTCCTAATAATTACCTGAGTGTCTGACTGAAAACATCGTGAGCCAAGCTGAATTCAAGCCACACAGCCAATGTGGTTCAGGGTTCAGGGCTAATATTATTTTATTCTAGTAATTTTAGGTATTTTGGAGAAGAAGAGTTTAGCTGAATTTTCTCTCGATTCAAGGGTACAAGGATTCCTACTTCACACAAGCACTGTTTAATTGCTGCATCTTACTCTTTAAAAGCAGGTTCTAAGAAAAGGTCCATCAGTCCATCTAACACAGAGAAAGATTATTGTATAGTGATGCAGCTCTTTGACCCTGCCATGGCTAGGCCTCGCTTGTAAGAGAGGTTATAATCTCAATGTGACTTCCTATTTAAATAAAGGTCATATATCGTTAAGAGCAATGGCAATTTATATGCAATTTCAGTGCATATCTCCTGGGTGCCCTTGAAACAAGCTAGTTCACATGAAGAGATGTCTGATTACATCTAAGGGAAAATTGTTTATAGCTCTTCCTAATGGTCACACTCAAAGATGGGACATAAAGCCTGCTGTCAAAGAGGGACAACATGCAATGAATCGTACAAATAGGAATAATTGTGTCCACATTCAGGCTGTCTCTCCTTGAAGGCATTCATGATGTTGCACAAGTCATGTTCCTAAATATGAAAAGTGATGGAAGTAGTCTATATTTCGTAGCGCATATGTGTGCCTTTCAGACCTGACCAGACTGAATCCACTCGGTGAAACCCGACCTGTGGCTGAGGGTTATATTTTTGTTATGTCTTCTTCAAAAACAAAGTTATGTGCATTCTTTTCAAAGGCTTTCTCAGACATAGAGATAACTCCTCTGACAACAGCAACAGACCAACACAGACTATGGCACATCAGCCCACCAGCACAAATCACATGATGGTAGCTACACACTAAAACATAGGTTTAGTGGCAATACACACGTTTCCTTTTGCAAATCATTGGTGATTTTAAGAAGGTCCCCTTTTGCAAATGTAATTGAAAATACATATCAAATGTTGAGAAATTTAATGAGAAATGTAATTGTTTTTGAAAATTACAGCTTCATTTAGAATTTGATGCCAGCAACACCTTTCAAGAAAACTTTGGACAGGGTCAGGGTCATTACCTCTTCTTTTAACAACCCTCTGTAAGCTTTTGGGAACTGAGAGGACCAACTGCAGTAATTTTGAAAGTTGAGTTTTGCTGAGTTTGAGTTTCAGAGTTGATTTGAGTTTCAGAGTAACAGTTATGTATTTTGATAAAACAATCTCACAGTTTTGTGCAAGTGAAAATAAATGACTTGGGGCTTTGTGTTTATACAAGAAAGATTAAGTACAAATGTAGCTCTGATCTCATGTAAATATGTAAAAAGATTCATACATATAATTTCTTAGCTTACTGATAAATAACTATTTAAAATAATACAAATATTTGTCTTTTTCTTTACCTGACAAAAGTTAAATTAACTTTGTATCGGGACAGTCAATTTAAAAGAAGAATAACTTACTGTGATTAGAAATTAATCTGTCAAATGAAAATTAGGGCAAGAGGGGAACATATACGTATAAGGCACAGTGGAAAAGGTGAGGGTGTTTATTTTTAAAAAAATGCACTCAAAAAGTACTTCGAACAAGTTTTCTTGAAATATATAAAAAACAATGAACATACAAAAATTCTATATACACATGGTAATACTGTCATAATATGACAACTGTGACTATTAGTGTAAACATACAATAGTGAGCGTTACACCTTATAAAAAACAACATATGGTGCGTCAATATGTGCTGATATTAAAGCTGCGTTGCCCTGTCACCCTGAATGAGACAACTGGCTGTGCTGGAAGTACAGCCAATTGGAAGTACGTGTAAGACGCTGCCTCTCAGAGTGCAGGGTGGAGGGTGAGAGCTTTTGCCAGGAGAAGGAGGAGAGAGATTAGCCTAAAAGACAGCTCTATTAGAGACTTAACCTGGGCTTTGATCATTTCCTGAGCTCCCCTTCAGATCAGGCTGAGCAACAGACGGCAAATCTGACAGGCTCCCGCTCCCCCCCAACCCCAACCACCACCACTCTTATCCCTCATAATGTACCCAGGCTTCACTGTGATCAAAGACCCCCTTTCTGGTGACTGAGACTCCCATCTGTCTGCCCACAATAGAGAAGACTGGGAGAGAGAAGCTGACTGTCAGACTGAGTGAAAAGGAGTATTTCAGGGCACACATACAAGTATAGTATTCTGGAGTCCAAAGACAAAAAATGTGATGTTTGTTTTTTCTCTGACACATCCTCCCTTCCTCCTCCACTGTGTATCTGAATCGCAGCATAATAACTTGTGCCAGCTACTCCCCTCGAGTGTCAAACATGATTGGTATGAACATACATTCGGAATTCACTGCTATAAATGCGCAGCACAAAGCAGACAGATAAGGCCATATTCATTTGGCGTTGACCAGCCAAACAGAGAACATTCGACAGAGAAAAAGACCTCAGGCCTTCCTCATAAAGCTCAGCACTAACAGCGGTGGATTGCACTAAATTTTCTGCTCAGTGATTTGAGCTTTTTCATAAATTGACTCAGGTTGTGATTGCCTGAAACACACTGCTGCATACTATCAGCAATTACTTCAGTGACAAATGACAAAAATCAACATGTTAATCAAGTCTTACATAGTTAACAGCCACACTGATTATGTATGAGTAGCTAGTAAGTGGGAGAAAAAAATGGGCAATTTTGCTTTCAAAATACACCAATTCCAAAAAAGTTGGGACACTGTGTAAAATAAAGATAAAAGCAGAATGAAATCATTTGCAAACAACCTATGTTTCCTGACAAAGGTTTTATGTTCCTGACCTCATGTATTAATATCCTTTATCCAGTCATGTGTTCACAAAGTGGTGAACCTCTCTCCATCCTTGCTTGTGAATGATTGAGCCTTTCTAGGATGCTCCTTTCATACCCAATCATGACACCATCACCTGTTACAATCAACCTGTTAACCTGTGGAATGTTCCAAACAGGTGTTTTTGGAGCATTCCACATCTTTCCCAGTCTTTAGCTGCTCCTGTCCAATTTGTTTGAAACATGTTGCTGCATCAGATTCAGAATAAACAGATATTTACAAAAATCTGATTTAAGCATTGTTTAATGATGGCATACGTTTTTTTATTTGATGAAGAATGAAACAGCAGGTAAATCATACTGTGCTGGCAGCTCTGTGGGGCTTTGCTTTATCACAGTGGGGCTAAATACTAATGTTAGCATGCTAAAATGCTCACAGTACAATGCTAACTTGCTAATGCTAAACACAATGTATGGCTGAGGCTGATGAGAATGTGATTTGTTATGTAGATACAGCATTTAATCATATAACAAAGCATTGGATTGGAAAGAAATTCTGACCTGATCATGGTGTTAGATGAAAAGTTAAGAGGTCATCAAAGTGATTACAAATCATCATGATGGGAACATAAATGTCTGAACCAAACTGGTGACAATTCAAAAAAGTCACAGGGTCACCAAAGTCCATAAGATTCATCTTCAGGGATATATAAATGTCTGCACAATACATATGGGTAGGCAAATGTCTGTGAACTGTGGTTATGTAGTGTCTGACCAGAAGAGTTGTGGAGACACAGAGGACACTGAGTGATCGCAGCCAAGAGCTAACTAGCCATTAGGAGCCAAGTCCCCGCTGGAAAGACATGGAGGGTGGCTGTCGTTTGGCCATTGGAAAAAGCCCATTTATGTCCTTATTAGAGAGAGTCCTGTGTGGGTACCTGTGCTGTTGCTGTGCTACAGCTCTCCTTGTGTGTGAGAGTGCCAGTACATAGCTTTTACAGTCAGTAGTCAATGTTAGTCAGCCCTAAATGACCAAAGAAGCTAAGGACACATCAGTGATAGGTGGAACCAAGTGTGTTTGCAGTACTGCCACCGAAGAGAAAGTAATCTCTTCATCATGTCTGACAGAATCTATCTATGAGGGTCCACGCAGCCCTGTCAGCATAATCAGCCATGAGGCTAAATCACTGCAGCTTACAACCAGCACTCTTCCAACTGAAGTTCAGAGCCACAGTTTGAAAGCCACTTAAAACTAATGAATAGTTAATGGATAACACCTCTAACTAAAGCTGTGGGCCATAACTCACAGATCAAGATCACAGATATCTCTGCACAAAACCTGATCCTGGTCAGCATGAAACTGCAAAATGAGAGCAGATCGCAATCTCGAAGGATTGGCCATGCCTTTTACACCGAGCATGTCTTTGTGTGTGTGTGTGTGTGTGTGTGTGTGTGTGTGTGCGCGTGTGTGTTTTTCCATGTTGTACAATCAACTCCCTCTACACATTTCACCAACAGGGTATAGCATTGAGCCAGAAGAGCCACATAATGAACAGTATTGTTTCATTACTTGTAACATAATTTAGCACTTATTCCTGATTTGCAGAGTCAATCCATGCAAGATTGACACCAAACTCTTTGGTGGCTTTTTAGCCTCCTTTCTTGTAAATTTCCTGTCTGTCACCATCCACAAGAATGAGGTAAGCAAGTGAGTGAGGTAAAGGGCCACTTATCTTTCTCATGACTTGGTAGAGACCAAACCGGAGTTAAAAGGCAGCTAAATATTAGGTTTACATCCATTAGATGGCTTAAACATGACTCCAATGGAACGATAGTGTCTGCTGGTTATAAGAAGACAGGTGTTTACTATCAAGCATTAGCCATGCTTAAGGGTTAGGGTAAGCCAGTCTTTCCAAATATTAATTGAAGGGTCTGTTCTATATGTACGTACAGACAGATGAAAATGTGGTTGTCATTCTTTTGCTTTCAGTAATTGGCTGTAAAAGGGATGAAATATTCTCATCAGTAGACAGCCATCGAAATGATATGGAATGCACTTGGTGAATTAGTGCACATGGATATTCTTGAGTTGTACAAAGGGTTCTTTGACGTGCTCACATCTTGAAACATGAGTTTATTGTCTCCATCATCTATTCATCTCTAGCTCTATCTGTACTGAGTCTCTCTCCATCTGTCTGTCTTTCACTCTCAAACACACATACATACTCACACAAATATACCTAAACACACACACACACACACACACACACACACACACACACACACACACACACACACACACACAGTTTGGCTGGGAACAAGTTTCACCTCAGGGGCTCTGTCTTGCTCCTACCTAATATAGGCTAATGAAAACAGGGAGAGGATCAAATCCAACGAAGGTGCTTTTCACATGGCTTAACCCTTATGAAAACCTGTGACCTCTGTGCAGGAGCGTGCACACACACATGCACAGATGATTAATATATATATACTGCATGTAATTATATAGAATGGGGCGGGGGTGGAATTCATATACATTATGTACAGAAACTGCCCGTGGTTTGTGCCACACAAACAATTTGCGCCCCTTTTTTTCAGGTACTCTATTTCTATGTGTATTTTTACTCATGTACATGCAGTGTTGATTGCTT